>NW_028252362.1:0-132958 GCF_964263255.1 Lissotriton vulgaris | reverse complement strand
CCTATGCGATACTTTTGCACTGCCGTTGCATCACTTTTTGTGACGCAGCAGTGGCATAAACAATGCACCACGTTGTGGTCAATTTTCAACGTGACACATCTAGGGAGATGCGTCATCTTGTAAAGACCTGCTCCACATTATAGCTGTGTCAGGTATAATGTATGCAGGGTGTGCGTTCCCAGTCAAAAAGCCTGTAAAACTGACGCAGTGAAATCAACAACATTTCAATGCGTCACTCTACACCTTCACTGCATCAAAATCCCTCCGACTGCTCAGAGCAGACGTAAGGAATGGCGCACGGCTTTTTGAATGGGACTCACCCATCTGTTGTGGCGGAGTTTGGTCACTTTCATGATCAACTCCAGCAATGAGTCACTTTGGCGGCAACAGATCCGTCAGAATTTCAGAGACATCTGTCAAACCTTGCGCCATGGTGTGCCGTATTGTCAATACGGTGTATCCATGGTGGCAAAAGGGTTTGGTAAGCTGGCTGAGGGAAACAGACGCATCTATACAGATGTGTCAGTTTCTTGTAAATCTGCCCAAGATGTCAATAAGGTACCCAGAAAACAGTCAAGCACAAAAGCACCCAAAAATAAAAAAGACTTTTCCAATTGATTTCTAGATAGATTGTGGGTGGTATATTCCAATAAGCAGTTTCCCATACACTGTTGAAACGCTGGGTCTAAGGCGTGCGCATAAAACATGTAGACATTTGAGGATTTTTGAGGAGTCTGAAAACATCATCATATGTTCTTTTTAATCTAACACTGATAGTCTGACGCGCATGTATCTATTCTATAACTATATCCCAACGTCGGTTTTACATCAAACTCAAGTATTTATTAGCCTTGGATATTAAGCTACGTTTCATGACTTTAGCAGGTCCATAAACCATCATGTACTGATATACATTTGCACGTCTTGCGTATTTGCAATAAAGCATAGGCTCACTTGGAATACTGGCAACTAGGAAAGTGAGTTTAGAAAAGTTATGGTCAGAATTGTGTTCATGCATTTTATCTAGGTTCCAAGGACTTCTTCGTTCTTCTCAACTGAAACGTCCTGCTACCTGCTTCATTAGATACCTTTTGTTAAAGTAACAAGTTACGATCACATATATTTGTTCGACTAGACTTGTATAAAAAGGAATAAGGAAAAGTGCAAAAGTTTATTTGACTTGGAAAAAAATGTTCAGCATTAATGTAAACGTATATAAAGTGAATGTATGTGTTTAGTATGAATATGGAACACAATATAAAGAAAACATCTTTATTTAATAATTAAATTAAACATTTTAAATTAAATTAACATATTCGTTCGGAAGTTTAAATTTAAAACAAAACCCACCTAAAGTAACAAACTTCTGTAGTACTACTAAATGTACCACAAACAGCAGTCTGTGAATAGGCCCAATGGAATTTCATATGTACAGTGAAAATAATTAGGCATCATGTGACATAAAGAGAAAAGATACATTGCTCTTTGCTTAAACCATTTGACACACAACCATTAAGTCAAATATAAAGTGGTGTGGAAACAAAGAAAAGTCAATTTTCTTAAACAAAGACAATAATCTTGGCTTGCATCTGACATTTGTGGATTACAAGAAAACAAGTAACATGTCACAGGTTGGTCCATATGGTGGCGTTTTGACCCCCTGAGATAAATGGATCATCATCAGGACTAGAGAGTTTGGTTCAACTTTTCAGTATACCAATAAGTATATGGACGATATTTACAAATCTGGGATTGTGTTACTTTTCTAACAAAAACACAACCATTCTACAAGTGTTTCGTGGCAAATATTTTCTTGTATGAGGTAATGAAAAGGTATTTTCCAACTTTCAATACATTTAGGCAGCCTGTTATTTTGGAGCTGTTGCAGCCCTCGTGACTATACCCCATATTTACAAATGTTTTACACCAGGTTTGCATTAGTTTTGAAATAGAAACCTGACACGATCGTGATTTGTGTTGGATAGTAACCCAAAGTAAAGCAATGCTGTGCAATGCCTTGTGTTATTTTGAATCAAGGTGGTGTTCCATGCATGATGTGTGTACATTCCCATATCAACCTCCCAGGAGTTTTGACGCAAATCTCAATGTAGAATAATTACAGACAGGGATTTGCACCAAAATCCTGCAGCTCCTCGAAGCATGAAAAAGATTTTAATTTCTCCTACATTTTTCCGCTTTGCATGTGTGCTGTATTTTACAGCGCAGATACAAAGAGGAAAACAATTTAATATATAGTTTTTGTAATGGAATTGGACCCTTCTAACACAAAACCAATGCTTCCCACAAGCCAGACACATTTGCAACACAAGCCACCAGTGACTGCGGAACAAAGGGAGCCGTACAGTAGGTAAACCCAGTGCCAATCGCTGCCCAATTTAAGAGAGATGGGGTGGAAAATCAAAGTTCCCCTTTCAGCATATGATAGGGGGAAAGGCTTCTTAGAAGAGCTTGGGTCAGAGAAATGGAACTCATGTTAAATACTAGGAACAACTTTTCACCACAGGGGCATCTAAATCCCACCACCCACAGCTTGCATACACACTCGGCCTTCCCTCAAGATACACTAATCAACAATGTGCGTGGTAAATTGCGCTCAAAGGTCATTTACATGTTAAACCTGCCTAGGTTGCCTTAGGCAATGCAAGAGTCTAAGGGGTCCTCGATGAATAAAGTCATTCATTGGCTTTGTAAGATACGTATTGTAGATGAGTAAGAAGAGTAGATATAGTGGATGGTGAGTGGTTCGCCACAGTTACCATTTAACCATATAGAGATACGTTTCATAAGTCAAGATTTAGCTGAAGGCTTAATTGCCTTAAAACATAGGATGAACGTGAATAATGGGGCAAGCATATATTTGAAAATGAATCCCCCTGAAAATCCAGCTGTAGTTGAACAAGCTAGTCAAGGACTAACATGTCAGCCGATACCACAAGGTCTGAGGAAAACAGTTCCCTCTCCTACTCTTTCAGATGTAGACTGTATTTTAACTAAACCTGCCACCTTTAATTTGGATCTTAGCAAACTATTGTGTACAGTAATTAATAAAAGCTCAAATTTGATTCAGACATCAGATAAGGGATCTTCGGGGGAGTCAGATATATGTAGGGGCCGCCCCTCGAACTTGGGGGAAGAGTTGAGACTTACTCGAAGTTCTGCCTGTCTACATTTATTGGGTCATTAGGATGTAGGGAGGATACACCACCGCCCGCATAGCGGTGGCGATCCGCCCTACATCCTTCCCCGCCCGCCACCCATTTACCCCTTGCCACATTAATTTGGTGAGGGTACCACGTCGAACGGGAAGACAGTCTGCCACTTTTACCCCCGATCGACAAGTCAACCGGGCAGAAAAGGGTTTCATATGGTGGTGGTGTCTGCTAGACACCGCCAGCCATATTAGTATGGGGGCGGAAACATGCCTTTCCGTGGCGGGAACACCATGGAAAGGCATGAGTAGTTCTCTTACGGGGGCCTGTTGCGGGCCCCCAGGGAATCTGGGGGTGCACATGGGGGGTACTTATGGTACCCCCCTGTATTGTCATGGACATGGTAATGTAGTGTGGTTCCTATTTTCCCTATAGGCCCTGCGCAATGGAATAACATAAACAGCAGTGTAGACGTAGGACTGCGGTCTTCTAGGTCTCTACTGACTATGTTAGACTTAATTTAGGTTTGCGCCAGATAGCTCAGAGGTCACTGGAAACTTTCTTGACTGAATAGGAAGTGATCAGCTTCCCTGGCTCAGGCAAGAAGGGATTCAGTTTTCCGACAACCGCATAAACATGACAACTTTGCTCCTCAGAATAAGAGTCAATCTCTAGAGTTGTGTGAAACAATAGACAGCTATTTCACTAAGTCAGTTGTGCAGATTTACTTTCACCAGGTTGCAGAGAATAGAGAGACGGGCGTTTTCAATAAAATATATTATTTATTGAGCAGTCTTCCTTCTCATGCAAGAGAAATGAATTGCCACAATTGCAAGACTTGTTATTATAAAAAGTGCGTACAGTAAAAGGAGTATTACGAAATAATACTGTAAAAGCATTGATATGGTTTCTTAGCCATAAGATAGTTAAGATGAATAAAATATATACATTCATATATACATTGGCTAACGACCTCAACTGGTGCTTCTAACTACGCCTACCCCGGTGTACCTGACCTAAGCCTAATACATGGGAGGGAGTAAGTAAGTAGCAGTTTAAGTTAAGTTGGTTTTGCCAAGAGTTTGCTTCAAGAATTCTCTCTAAGGGTTTAGTCAGCACCGTACCTCTGGAATAGAATGGTGGAGGTCTGGTAGCTCCTCTCAGGACCTGATATCCCAGTCACCCGCAAGGGTAGGCTGGAAACGCCGGAGCTGGATTTTCTCGGCAGGAGAAAATACAGCTTCTTTCTCAGCTCGTCAAAGAGGAGGGGCAGCGTCCGCGGGCTTCTCGCATCTGCTGGGCTCTCTGCAAGGGGACAGCTGTTCCACTCCAGTATTCACCACCACTGTGTGTTTGCTTAAGGCAACGTTGGTGTATTTATACCTGAAAGGTGCCGAGTTTGACGTAAGATTTTGGACATAAGACGTCAATAAAGATGTCACTAAGAACTGGTCGTTCTTACAGTGCTTGCAGGAGTTCTATTACAAATCAAAACAAAGCAAGCGGGGCTTTCCCAGGTTGCTGGGGGTTTGGTGTGTCGAAAGAACTTGGTGTGCTATCTAGGAATCTAAGGAAGTGGCTTCTGATGTGTCATGGACTGCAGAGGCGACTTGCTGAAATATGGCTCTTTTTATTATGCCAATATAGGGATATGTATTGATTATAGCCGTACAGGGGCAAAAAGGTCACAATATTGATCGGGGTCCTAGATAAAACACAACGCCCACTCCACGGTTTTATGTCCATCAATTACAAAAAACTTAAGCAATAAGATGCATGTGTATTCCTACCCACCCAAAAATACATTTTGCATTCGAAATGGTGTATACGAAATACATGAAACTGATAATAGCTACTGTACGTTTTAAGCAAAGTAATGATTCAAAAAAATCTTTTGCATATAAATTCAGTTGAACGATTTTGCGAAAAATTACACATGAAATGTCTCTTAATACAGAAAAGAAGGGCGAGACTATTCCATCACAAACAAATACAATTGCTGTCTAGAGGCTGAGGTAAAATTTTGTCTCAAGATCTACTAAAAATAGAATCTCTGTTCTTTATGAATAGTTCTACTTTAAGCAAAGTACGTGTGCCAGAAAAAAGGTAAATATTTTGGATATTTTGGAAAAAATAATGCCATGATAAGCGGGGCAAAACAAAAAAAATAGTTCCAAATGCTTTTCAGAAGCTTTTGTTTAGAAAAGCTCAAGGCCGAATTCAGAGTTCATGGGAACGCTGTGTGCCGGATTGTTTTTCCAAAAGTTAATATTTCTGTTCAGGGGAAAACATCATGTCAGACAGACTCGCAAAGAATTGGTCTACATATTCAGATGACAGTTCGACCAAGTTCGATAATGCTGTAACTTGGCAGTTGTGAGAATGATTGCTATCATCGATTTCAGGATAGCAATGCTCACAGAAGGTCGTACCTGGGTGATGTTGCTCTCATATCTTGCTTCACTGCCACCACCTAATCGTAGCGCAGGAGTCACAACGAATGGCGTCATCAGGATTGGTAACCGCTGGGGACAACACGATGCATGAGCCGTTATTGGACTTAGCAAAGTATCGATATCCATTGGTACTGCTGATTGTAGTGCAAGACAGGTGTCTAACACGCATTCTTCTCCGCATAGCATACATCGAAGCACAGGTAAGATGCAGGACTGCCATATAGGTCTGAATGAAAGAAACCAGGTCATGTTCAGATCTCTCAGCCGAGCCAGTCCAAGGACCTTAGTTATGCGGTCCCGGTAGCGCATTGCTAGGATCGTTTCTTCCATCCTTGCCGGAGTCATGTCTGCGTTTTGGCTTGCCATATCGGAGCAGAAGGGTCAAAAATAAAATCCCTGCTACAAGTCCCAAAAGAAGTGGTACGCCGCCAAAGACGGAATGAACAAAATTGGGAATAATGCCCAGAATTGCTTTGAAGGGTGTTAACAGTCCCGAAAAAATCGTCTTAAATACATTCGAGATACCTACGGCATCCGACATATTTAGGATTTGGCTTCACATTTCTACGAAATGCACGGGGCAATTTGTTGAAAAAAGTGCATGTATCTCTGCACTTGTCCTTGCAATTTGGAGATCATACGTCTCTTTTGATGACGTGATGGGCACTGTTGTATGCAAAAGCACAGACTAAATTCCGCTTAAAGTATCAATTCATATAGAAGAGATATTCAAAGGAGGCCAAATCGGAGCCACTGAGTCTCCAGGGCCGTTTGGAAACAATGCTTGCATACAGCAAGTGACCAAGGAAGTCACGCTTACGAGATATGCTTTCCCTGGCACCAAGCCACAACAGCTGTGGTCCGTTATTAAAATGTAACTCCCATTAGAAAGCTGTCTAAAGAAAGGCTCTATCTGTGTTGCAGGTGTGACGTGTTGGTGGCATGAAAGGTTGTTTGAAGTCCCTTCACAGGCCCCATGTAAATTAATACCCTGGCACAAAAGTGTACCGCTTAGTGAATGTTTGCAATTCTCACCACTAAGAAATACATTTTTGTCGTTGTCACTATAACATGTGTGTGTATAAGGTAATTTCCATGATGACTTAATGTATCCCTTACCCAACCTTTCATACTGGCCTGCTGGTATATACTCAAGGCAATTTTTAAACTGGAAAGTTGTTATCGGAATTGTGATAATCCTGTGTATTATCCATTCAATGACAGGTCTTTCTGACATTGTCAATGGCAATCTCTCAAGTTTTTCAATGCTCAGAATTGTATGGTCTGCTCCTTTTTGTGCCAAACTGATTTCTTTATCAGTAAGGTTAAAGACAGAAAACAATGACGTTGAGTTGATTAAACGCCATGGCACATAGCCCGAACGCAGGTTTTGCAACGTCCAGCCTAGCTGTACAATAGAACGCAATTGAGACTGGCCATGTTGTAACATTAGCAAGTCCTGATCTATTATATCGATGGCAGATGATACAATACTGTCCAATGAATATATTCTGGAAGACAGAGTCATTAACCCATTGTCCACAACAGAAAGTGATTTTTCCAAATTAATACGATCAATTTCTCATATTTTTCCTGCTGTTTCAATTTGCATTACTTTCCATGCCTCGTTGTATGCCGCATATACACTTGCCGCTATGAAACGTTTTTGACGCTGTTTGCGTGGTCCCATAATGAAATCACGCAAGTCAGCACTGTCTTTAAGTAAAGATAGGTGTTGTTTATTTTCTGCCAGTGTGGATGTTTCTAGCCATTCAAGGCACAGTTTCCCTACACTGTATATTGTTACTATCCCTGGATGTTGTCTCTGGGAGTATCTAGGGTCTGGTCTGGTCATTTTTAACCCCTGTGTTTTGTTCAGGAATCTATTTTGACAGTTATTAGCGTCTGTTGGCCAGATTAACCACTTTTTCCAATCAGGATGTGTTCTGTTTTGATGTAAAATTTGGGATACGTCTATTTCAATATCCGTGGTTGTATTATCAGGTATTGGCTTTGGTATAGACGGTTTGTTAAGGTCCTTAATCTTAGCTAGGCCAAGACAGGTTGTTTGTTGAATTGTGTCATTCAAGAACATCATTTGTTCTGGGATCATGCAGGCTCGAAATAATGCTTCTAGGCCTTGTACCTGCCAATCTTTTGTACCCCAGATTGTTTTTGTTTCAATGTTGTTTTTCCAGAAATCAAAACCAAATGTAATAATTTTTTCATAAAATGCTTCTGAATATATCAATTTAGTGTTTGTCAGCATGGTTTTTGTCCCTGTTTTATCTAACAGTTTGTAATAAAATGTTTCAGCGTCACTTGTGTTAAACCCTGAGAAGTATGGGAATTTCTCATAGAATGTTTTTGAATTTCTTTTGGTCGGTGTAGCACAATGTTCCCATTGGTTATATTTAAAAACATTTCTAGGTTGAGCAGATTTATGCAAATAGTGGCCTGCGTAATGGGTGAAAAAATACATCTGTTCATAATTTGATGAACCTTGCAAATAATCATGATCTGTAAATTTTGCTGACAAAACTAAATCTGACATCATATTATTTATACTTTCAAAGTCCCAATCATCAGAGAATGTACTTGGTTTTATAAAATCACTCATTGAAACTTTAAACTGATGTGGATATTTCAACAGCTCGACAGGGCCATATATTTCATAATCCGTTTTGTCCCAAACTACCCCACCGGGTATTGGAATGGCTGTGTCATTCACTGATGATAGTTCTCTTTTCTCGATGTGAGATGACTTGTGTGGTTTCAAAACTAAGTTGATGTTCTGACTTGCTGTGTCCATTGTACTGTAATGAATCTTCCTAAAATTAGAATTAGGATTAAACAAAGAAGTAGTATAAGTATGCTAAGTACAATCAAAATTCAATTAGTGTGGCATCCAGATATGCTTCTTCGAGTTGATGACAGAGTTCAATTGCTTTGTCTTTTAATGTTTTTGTTTTCGGCATTTCTTCTTGTTCACTTGGATCTTCAGAAAAGTTATCAAAATTGATAAAGTAGCCCGATGCAGTTCTATCAATGGTTGGGATTATTTTTCCACTATGTCTTTCATCCGAACATTCTGATGCTACCTCGTTGTAGACTAGTTTTCCTTGACGAACTGATTCAATTTGTGTTTCAAGAGGCACGAGTTCCATGGCATTGTTGCTTAGTCCTTCTTTGTGCACTGCAGGTTTATCAAATGTGATTAGTCTTTCAGTTTGAACCTCTTGGATTTTAGCAAATTTGGGTATTCTGTTATTTCTTGGGAGTCCACTTGGCCTACTATTTATTATAGGCCACATGATTGTGGTTTCACCAGGTCGATGGATACAACTCTGTTCTCCTTTTTACCAGCAAGGGGCGGTAGTACTACTGATCTCGTTCCGTTGATGGCTAAGACAGGTACTGCTTTTCTGTAAGAAGGCCCAAATTCCTTCTTCACCGCGATCTTTTCTCTGACCAGATCCCCAATCTTTGGAATCCAGACAGGTCTTGCTGGGACAGGTGGTGTGTCTTCAGTGGTTGTTGGCTGTTGTTTTAACTCTATGTTGCTCAGGGCTTTTCTTGTTTCATTTAGGTCCTGTAAAACAGCCAAACGATCTTTGATGTCAAAGTCTTTATTCTTATTTCCTACCACTGAAGCCTGACTATCAAGGTCTTGAACATACATTCTAGTTCCGAACAATAGTTCATACGGGCTGAAACCTTTCAGAGAATTTCTTGGCAAGTTATTAAGACTACGTTGGACACTTGTTAAATGTTTGACCCACCCATCACCCGAACATAATACCTTTGCCGTTATAGATTGCTTTATGTCTCGGTTTTTTCTTTCCACTACCACGTTTCCCTCAGGATGGAAGGGACAAGAGAATCGCAATCCAATGCCCATGCTTGTCATGGCCTCCTTATAAGCTCGAGAGCTAAAAGCAGGACCCTGGTCAGAATGAAGCATGGCTATTGCGTATGTGCCGATAAAGTCTCGCAATTCTTTTATAACAGTTCTGGGCGGTGCGTCTATTGGGGGCGTTGGCGCGTTGCCCACCCGCCCGCACCGGCAGCTCCCTCGGCGTAGCTCTGAACTGAAGTAAACTCTCAGTTTACTTAAGTTCAAAACGCCGAGGGACAATGCCTGTCAGTCAGCATGATCCAGGACCGCCCACCCCCTTCAGAGTCTGAAGGGGGTGGGCGGGCCTGTGTCATGTTGACTGACAGGCATAAGGCATTGTCTAGGGGAGGCAGCAGCACACAGGTGCGCATGAGTGGGGCCGGAGGCACGTTTTTCACCCTTGCCCACGCATGCGCACTTGTGCCTTGTGCATGCCCATTAGAAGAGCGAAACCTCGCTCTCCTAATGGGCAGGCGGGCAGAAAGCAACTATGCCCTGTGTCAATCCTGGTGCTGTTCCAGCGCCAGGATTGGCTGAGGACGGAGGGCAGGGTTTCCGCTCAACTATTGAAGGCGCCAAAGTCCCAGGATGCGGCGCTGACGGACGGCGGTCAGGTAAATTACCCTTTCCTTTTTTTGTTAGAATATGGGATTAGTTTGGGCCGGGGTTAAACGTTGTATTATAACTGCAGCTGGGAGGAAAGACTGCCTGAGGAGGACACGCAGGCGAAGCTGACCTTTCCGTGACAGTGGAAAAAACGTGTCCAGTTTGAAATGAGAATAGTTGTTTCTATTTGCACATCTGCGAGCCCCTGGAAGTCGCTAAGGGAATTCTCACGTATTCTGCACACTCGAGTCCTAAATAGTGAAGACAGGGTCCGCACCTCTCCTGAATTTTGTCAGCGGGCTGAGCACAGGTCAGCTGCAGTTGTGAAAAGATGTCACTTTGAATAGAAAGAAAGGACACCCTGCCTCGGGATATAACTACATCAGGACCCGTAGTTAAAATCATCTACCTGGACCAACATCCCGATCCATACAACACATTAACCACCTATGTGTTGTACTCGCCAGGATCAGAAGAATGAATGGAAGAATGAATGGTGAATGGTATAAAATGAGATAGAGTGGGAAGAGATTGAAGTGAGTGAGATAGTGTGTTTGAAGTGTGGCCGGTACTGGGTAGGACTATCTTCCCTTTCGTTGTTGCCCCCATATCTATGTATGTCTTTTTTATGATCTAAATGTATTTGTGATACGAAAGTTATAATTATTGTTTATATCCTTGCCATCCTAAAAAAATAAAAGTATATATATATTTCTAACATGAACTGTAGAGTCTATTTGGTTTGCCCATGTGATTGTTATGTGTAGTGTCAGCTCCTAGATTAATCACCCCTTCACATATATCTGTTGGACCCTCTAGTTAGGGCCTTTATATCCCGAGGCAGGGTGTCCTTTCTTTCTATTCAAATTGGTTTCTCCCCCCTACTACCTGCCCATATCCTAAAGCTACCCACGGGGAACCCCCTTCTTTGTTTACGTGAAAAGATGTCACGTCTTTCACTGCCTCGACTGCAGCTGTACTCCAGAGTGTGTGAGGGGGAGGGGCGTTGGGGGAAGGTGAACAGATGTCTCATTTGTCCAGGCCATCCAATGCGAACAGTCTCTTGGACTGGAGTGCAGCACGTACGTTTTGTAAGGGAGTTGAACTTGGACGTTGTAACAAACCTTTTGGTGGTGCTAACGTGTAAAAGGCACAGACCCTGATTCACAGAACTGCAGGCACGATGTCAGAATATCCACCCTCGCATGCCTGCATTCGGCATCATTGTGCAAGTTTGTAGGAATTCTCAAATAAATTGTACAGTAGTCCGTGGAAAAAGAGAAGACCTATTAATGATTGAGGCCACACTTTCAAGTTCTCTTTATGTAGTGTCCCGGATCTTCTTGACCCAAATAGTGCAAAAAGCACAGCAGCATTTGTTTTTGTTTATAGAGTTAGTTTGCAGAAAGGGCAAATATTAAGATTCAGCCAATGATTGAATCTGGGGCTTCTGGTAATTTTGTTGATGCTCATTTTAATAAAACTATGGGAATAGCTATTGAAAATAAAACAGTTCCAACGCTAGATTGAACCCTTGGTGGGTAAGAATTGACATGTGGAGGTGTTTGGACAACAGGACGCAGGGATTATTTGAGATCTAATTGATGCCTTAACTTTGCTGTCGGCCATTAATGCTGTCACTGTGTGGATCGGTGGGTGGATGGGTGCATGGATGGATGCATGCATGATGGGTGGATGGATGCATGAATGCCATCATTCATGCATCCATCCACCCATCATGGGTGGATGGATGCATGGATAGATGGATAGATGGGTGGGTGGATGGGTGGATGGGTGGATGGATGAATGAATGATGTATGGATGCAGGATGGGTGGGTGGATGGATGGGTGGATGCATGAATGATGTATGGATGGATGCATGGATGCATGCATGATGGGTGGATGCATGAATGAATGATGTATGGATGCAGGATGGGTGGGTGGATGGATGGGTGGATGCATGAATGATGTATGGATGGATGCATGAATGCATGCATGATGGGTGGATACATGAATGAATTATGTATGGATGCAGGATGGGTGGATGCATGAATGATGTATGGATGGATGCATGGATGCATGCATGATGGGTGGATGCATGATGGATGGATGGGTGGATGCATGAATGAATGATGTATGGATGCAGGATGGGTGGGTGGGTGGATGTATGGATGGATGCATGCATGATGGGTGGATGCATGATGGATGGAGGGGTGGATGCATGAATGAATGATGTATGGATGCAGGATGGGTGGGTGGGTGGATGGATGGGTGGATGCATGAATGATGTATGGATGGATGCATGGATGCATGCATGATGGGTGGATGCATGAATGAATGATGTATGGGTGGGTGGATGGGTGGGTGGATGCATGAATGATGTATGGATGGATGCATGGATGCATGCATGATGGGTGTATGCATGAATGAATTATGTATGGATGCAGGATGGGTGGATGGATGGGTGGATGCATGAATGATGTATGGATGGATGCATGGATGCATTCATGATGGGTGGATGCATGATGGATGGATGGGTGGATGCATGAATGAATGATGTATGGATGCAGGATGGGTGGGTGGCTGGATTTATGGATGGATGCATGCATGATGGGTGGATGCATGATGGATGGAGGGGTGGATGCATGAATGAATGATGTATGGATGCAGGATGGGTGGATGGGTGGATGGATGGGTGGATGCATGAATGATGTATGGATGGATGCATGGATGCATGCATGATGGGTGAATGCATGATGGATGGATGGGTGGATGCATGAATGAATGATGTATGGATGCAGGATGGGTGGGTGGGTAGATGCATGAATGATGTATGGATGGATGCAAGGTGTTTCGGGCTCGCTCGCTGCGGTGCAATATGCAAATTGGTTTATGCCACACCACTTTCAAATGTCACCAGCCGCCACTGCGTCAGCCGAGCACTGCGGCCACATCCATATGAATCTCGTACAGGAGTCCACTGCGACCATGATATATTTATAGTTACCGTCCCTTTGTAAGGGACCACAGTGGTCCAGGTAAACACATGCTAATGGTTTATCTGAGATAAGATGGGGTGTCAGCGCTGGTCGTTTCACTGTTGATACCTTCATTTTTTGGCATATTTCGCATTCTAGCACGTATTTCTTACTTTGTAATCTCATGCGTGGCCACCAATATCTCTGTTTTAATAATGATATTGTGGCAGAAACGCCAGCGTGTGCAGAAGCAAGCCCTTCGTGTGCCGCTGTAATTAGCCCTAACCTGTTCTCCATGTTTGGAATTACTCTATCCCCCACTCCAGGGATTCGAGCAAAAGGAACATTATTCGTAATTGTTAAATATGAGTACTTTTCTGGAACGCCTTTTGTGAGTGTTTCTTTATCATCTTTTACTGACGCACTGACAGCGTGTAATATATCGCTGTCAAATTTTGTTTTTGACCGGGTGATAGCAGCTACGGAAGCCGTTTGCACAGCTGCCATCATCAGCCAATGAATTCCCTGCAACGTGAACGCCATCACGTTGATGACTCAGAGTGTGTATCACATGAGTCTTTTGTAGTTCCTTCTGTAAAAGAACTACTTGTTCCCAAAGCATTTTATGCTTGATTGTGCCACCCTTAGCATCTTTGAACCCGTTTTCAACCCAATTCTGCAAGTATTCATTATAAGATTGAACGCAATAATATGAATCGCACACTATTAGTGTGGGGAATTCGCGATCGGTATTTTCAAGCGCCATCTTGAATGCTAGTAGTTCAGCTCGCTGAGCTGTACAATCTCCTAAAGATTGCGTTTTCGTGACCAGTTGTCTAAATTTTCCTTTGTGCCAACGACCTTTAACAATCGCGCACGCAGCACTGTAAGCTTGTTTGCCCCCAACTGCTGGTTGTGCTGATCCGTCTGTATATATGATACTTCCGTATTGTTCTAGAGGCAGGATTTCAATTGGCAGAGGACACTCATACTGATATTGTAAAAATTCCTGAGTCTTTAGATTAGGATCAAATTCATATACTATGTCTGTTGCAGCAAGAGAGTTAACCCATTGCATCCATCTTGGATGCAGAGCTTTAGCATTTGGAATGCTCGCTTTAGTTACCGTTTCTAAAGCAGGTATAGGCGTAACGATTATTATTCGTTTACCTTGTGCTAGGGCTCTTTCTTTTGCTACGGCAGTCTGAACCGCAGTTAGAATTTTTCAGTTGAACTGAATTTTATTTCAGCTTTTGTATACAAATGTGATTTGTACGCTATTGGTACCGTTTCTCCCTCATTAGAGGTCAGGTACGTGAATCCACATCTCCCTGGGATGACTCGGATTACAAGGTTGCGTGTATTGTCACGTGTTTCTAATCTTGTTTTAGCTAACATGTCTGTTTGCAACGATCTCAAAATTTCTGTGTGTTTTTGAGTCCAGTTGATTGGTTTAAAATCAGGTTTTATTAATTCGTAGAGAGGTTTAACCCTCTCTGCATAATTCAGTATGTAAGTTCTTCCGAAATTCAGGAAGCCTAGAATTGATTGTAAGTTCTTCCGCGTTTTTGGTGCTTGGAGCACAGCGCACTTCTCTAAGAAGTTGTCCGCTAGGCTTTTGCCTTCACTTGATAATTCGTATCCTAAAAATAGGACAGTTAGATGGGCAATTCGTGACTTTTTAAAGTTGAATTTGTAACCCTCTGCTGCAAACGCAAGTATTATGGTGTTTACTCTCTTCAAGTGAGTATCCAAGTCGTCGTCTGTGAGATAGATGTCATCAACATAAGATAATGCCTCATCATCATACATTTGTAGTAACTCCGTTACTCTGGCTGAGAATATTCCTGGGCTGTTCTTGAATCCCTGTGGGAGTCGACAGAAATTTTTCGGTGAACCCATTATTGCGAAAGCGGTCAAATACCTGCTTTCGGGTGCAATGTTTTGACAAAAGAATCCATTAGATATGTCGAATGTTGTTTTGTATTTTTTGCGAACGATTTTCATCAGTGCCGCACTGTGCGAGTTCTGTACCGCAGAAGTTTTGCAACACGAGTTAAGATGTCTGTAGTCCAAGACTAGACGATACGAGTTGTCTGGTTTGGAGACAGGAAACAAAGGATTGTTCATTTGAGAGGTGCATTTTTCAATCACCCCTTGGTATTCAAGTTGATCTAAAATCTCCCTGACCTGTTTTTTAGCTTCTTGCTTAATTGGATACTGCCTTTATGCAGTAGGTTGACTTTTTAACTGGATTTTGTGAGGAGGAGAGTCCCCATCCCATCCTACCTGATTCTTATATAATGCAGGTGCTTGAGCTACTGCCCATTTCCTTGCATATATATATTTTGTGTGAATAGGAATGTGATTTGAGAAGGCAGGCATAATCATTTGGAGAAGTGTGGCTCACTGGTTAGAGGAGGCAGACCTGGAAGCAGAGGTCAGCCCGGGACCAAGGTTCAATTCCCGGCTTGGCGGGGCCTTGAGTCCTAAAAATGTCCATGGACTCGACAATTCTTGCTCCGGTGCCTACTCGATTCACGGGTTCACACTCTGCGACTCTGGGCAATAGCTTGCTCAATCTCCACAAAGGCCCCTCGCGGCGGGATGCCTGGCTTTCACCTTGCGGATACCCTGCTGGGGTTATCTCACAGGGGAATACCAGGACGGGTTCCCTAAGCAAGCGCTTAGAAACAGCTCAGTGATTTGCGCTATATAAATTCCTGTACACCATGAGGGCACTCCCTGACAAACTCTGGAGGCCAATCTTTCTCGGCTAACAGGATGTCATAGCTTTTTGAGAGGTTATCCCAAAATAGACCCCTTATTTTCCTAGTCTTATCTCCCTCTATACGCAGTGTTATTTCGTATATCTTATGAGGTTTGCTAACTCTAGTGTCTGCAGTTTCTACCTGAATGTTTTCATTCGTTTCCACTGTCTCCAGATGACTCATCAGGATCTTGCGAGCTATGCTGATTTCTGCTGCACTCTCTAGCATTGTCTGTGCCCACTCTCCGTTTTTCAGCTGTGTCCTCAGTATTCTCGGCATGTTCGATTACTCTAATACTAGCTACCTTCTTTCTTGGAAATTGTAATTTTTTATTCTGAGCAGGTTCCTTGTCTTTGGACTTGGTGTGCTCTTCCCTTGGTTCTGATCGTCCTCTTCTTTCCGATTTCTGCGAAAAAGATCAAGAGGGACGTGTATCAACACTTTGATATCTATCAGGTTTCTTCAAGTTATCCCTATTTCTAAGGTTATATCTTTTCTCAGAGGGCTCCCTCTGGGGAGACTGGTGTTCTCGATTCAGAGTTCTTTCCCTCCTCCGAGGAGACCTCCCTCTGGACTGGAAAACTTTTTCCTTGGGAGTGGATTGTGTATTTCCATCCCAACTTCTCTTTGGAGTATTTTTATTATTTTTAATAAATATTTTTTTCAGGATTTTCAAGTAGTTGAGGTTTTACTGGTTTCCCACCCAAACTATCTCTACCTAGTTCCTCATAGCATTTTTCTATGATTCTGGCAAGCTCAATTGGTTGATCTGTTATATCTGTTTCTTTCAATTTCTGGCGGATCACCACAGATGCTGCTTCTCCTTTTATGTTGGCTAGTAATATAGCCGAGACCTGCTTAAAGTCTTTCAGTAATTTCATACAAAGAGTGAAAGCAGGTTCTGGACCGTATTCATTCTGAATTTGTTTTAGCACATCCGGTATTACCGCCATGGACGGAACACCATGTGTTTTTGTGTAAATGGAAGCAAAGACTGTACCCCAAGTGTCACAGTCCTCCACATGTGGTGCGACCCCCATTGGAAGGCAGATAGTCAGAATTCTGTGTTTCTCAATAGGGGTGGTATTCGGGAATACTGCCTCTATTTGAGTAATTTTCTGTGCTAACCAGAAAGGAATTTGTTCCCGTTTTATGGGTGTTCTACCAAGACATGATTGTATGTTCTGTGGTGTAATTTAATTTGTGTTCCCCTGATGAGGAGTCAGCTGTGGAATATTAACAGCTGTTTGGACTATTGCAGTCTGGTATTACATATTGGACTAACTGTCTGTGTATTTTAATTAGTAATTTTAGCTGTGCTAACAGCTCTTCGCGAGACATTTTATCAATGTCTGGATGTGGTGTGTAGCTGGCTAGAACCGGCCACGTTGCTCCTGGTCTACCTAGTGGACCGAGCCTGGTAATGTGACTGTTATGTTTTAGGGCGCCTTTAAACCAGAGCAGGTGCTCTTGGTATTTTAATGGAATTTCAATCTCCTCGAAAGGAGCGTACTCTTCCGAAGGTTCCTCTATTTTGTAATAGTGGAATTCGTGTGTTCTAGCGTTTGCCGCTGGAAAATGTATCCATGAATAGAATACCTCTGTCTGCCGATATTCGTGTGCCTCTATCACGAAAATGACGGTACCACCTCGTGAGGTCAGTCCGTTTTCTATAAGTTTTAAAGTTATAGATTTTCTTATGTTTGCCGGGATGATAATCGCACCCGGTTCATTAATCCCTGTAACATCGGCGTCCCGTTGATTCGCATCTACTGCGGCTTCAGCGGTCCCGTTGTTATTGCCATTTTCTGACATTGTATTAATGAAGGTTTGCAAAGCAGGTCTCCAAGGAAACAAAGATTAGGTGCACAATATTTTGGAACACTGTATCCTTCAACGTTAACTAAACCGGAAACTCTACATAGGAATCTCTTCCTACTAAGTTCCGGCGGATTTTAACCTTTCACCCACTCCAGACGTCTATTGGAGTATTTACCGGAGAAAGGGTCAGTGTGAAAAAGCACGACTGAGTTACTCTAACGTCTTGCGTTAGTTTTATCGCCTTACCAAACGTTGGGCGCCATGTAGTGTAGTTCCTATTTTCCCTATAGGTCCTGCGCATTGGAATAACATAAACAGCAGTGTAGACATAGGACTGCGGTCTTCTAGGTCTCTACTGACTATGTTAGACTCAATTTAGGTTTGAGCCAGCTAACTCAGAGGTCACTGGAAACTTTCTTGACTGAATAGGAAGTGATCAGCTTCCCTGGCTCAGGCAAGAAGGGATTCAGTTTTCCGACAACCGCATAAACATGACAACTTTGCTCCTCAGAATAAGAGTCAATCTCTAGAGTCGTGTGAAACAATAGACAGCTATTTCAATCAGTCAGTTGTGCAGATTTACTTCCACCAGGGTGCAGAGAATAGAGAGACGGGCGTTTTCAATAAAAGATATTATTTATTGAGCAGTCTTCCTTCTCATGCAAGAGAAATGAATTGCCACAATTGCAAGACTTGTTATTATAAAAAGTGCGTACAGTAATAGGAGTATTACGAAATAATACTGTAAAAGCATTGATATGGTTTCTTAGCCATAAGATAGTTAAGATGAATAAAATATATATATTCATATATACATTGGCTAACGACCTCAACTGGTGCTTCTAACTACGCCTACCCCGGTGTACCTGACCTAAGCCTAATACATGGGCGGGAGTAAGTAAGTAGCAATTTAAGTTAAGTTGGTTTTGCCAAGAGTTTGCTTCAAGAATTCTCTCTAGGGGTTTAGTCAGCACCGTACCGCTGGAATAGAATGGTGGAGGTCTGGTATCTCCTCTCAGGACCTGATATCCCAGTCACCCGCAAGAGTAGGCTGGAAACGCCGGAGCTGGATTTTCTCGGCAGGAGAAAAGACAGCGTCTTTCTCAGCGCGTCAAAGAGGAGGGGCAGCGTCCGTGGGCTTCTCGCATCTGCTGGGCTCTCTGCAAGGGGACAGCTGTTCCGCTACAGTATTCATCACCACCGTGTGTTTGCTTAAGGCAACGTTGGTGTATTTATACCTGAAAGGTGCCGAGTTTGACGTACGTTTTTGGACATAAGACGTCAATAAAGATGTCACTAAGAACTGGTCGTTGTTACAGTGCTTGCAGGAGTTCTATTACAAATCAAAACAAAGCTAGCGGGGCTTTCCCAGGTTGCTGGGGGTTTGGTGTGTCGAAAGAACTCGGTGTGCTATCTAGGAATCTAAGGAAGTGGATTCTGATGTGTCATGGACTGTCATGGACTGCAGAGGCGACTTGCTGAAATATGGCTCTGATTATTATGCCAATATAGGGATATGTATTGATTATAGCCGTATAGGGGCAAAAAGGTCACAATATTGATCGGGGTCCTAGATAAAACACAACAGTAAAAGGCACCTCGCGGTGCCTGTCACCTTGTGCATGACAATGCACGCAGTGCATTCCCAGCATTGTGGTGGGCGGTGCTGTGAGCACAATGCTGTGAATAGAGGATGCCACCGCCATGGTGGCGGTGGCATTCTAATCGTCAAGGCTGGACTGTTGCACCACAGGCAGTTGGTCCCAGCACCGCTAGGGTGGCGGACGAACGGAAGCCCGCCCGCCATCCTAATGGCCCCCTAAGTGTCTAATAATTGTGGGGTAGATACTGATGCTTGGGCAGCACCTGGATTACCAGGCACTTCAGAAGCCACAAATAAAACTACTTGGGGCAAGGGATCCGCAAATGGTGAAAAAGGGGTTATGACTTCAGCTAAGGCTCAACTTTGGAATATGGAGGAGGCTAGCCTAGCTTTCCCTAAAGATTTTGAGGAGATCGTGGTGCAAGCAACGGTGACAACCATGCCATCAACATGTTATCCTGGAATGTTTCCGGATTCAAATCTTAAGTAGGTGACCCAGAGTAGGACAGCTCTACAGACCTGGGATACTGATCCAGGATTCAATTCACAAGGGTAAACAGTTTAGGCCTGCAGTCTAAGTTTGGAGCTAAAGTCTAACTTTACTACTGGTAAAGTTAGACTTTAGGTCTAAACTTAGATTTTTGGTCTAAGTTTACCTTTGTGAATTGGGCTCTCAGTGTTTAGGGTATGGTCCCTCTCCTGCTTTAATAGTGCTATACCTTCCAGTTCAGGAAGAGCCTCGGGTGGTCTCCTAATCTGGTTGAAAATTGACATTTTTAATAAAGGCACAATAAGAGATACAGAACACAAAGAAATATTAGGGATCATTATGACCCCCAATAGTCCTGACAATGGCTATTATGAAAATCTATATACAAAGTCCCAGACAACAAGATCTCAAATACCTTACTATATTTAACTGACATCTTGGACTGTCTAGAAAAACATAGCTGGTGATTGTAATGCAACATTCGAACTCCTGGAATTTTTTTTGTGTCTCACTTGTAAAGAGGAAGAGCAACTACCTCGGGAGCGCAGGGCTCATGGTTTAATCTCTGGCACCAGTAGCAACTCAGCTCAGCATCTTGTGACTCTGGGAAACAGCTCACTTAATCTCCCTGGTGGCCCTCAGCACCTTGAAACCTTAAAGAGTGATATGTTTAGGCGTTACTCCACTGCAAACCTCAAATGTAGCTAAAAAGTCAACTATTTCACACATGTCAGTGTGGGAAAAGTGAAGGAAGACTACACCGGCACAAATTTCCTACCACTCATTGCTCCCCTCGATGTTTTTTTTTTTTTGTTTTTTTAAACATATTTTATTGGGTTTTTAGTTTCATTTGCAAATGTTCACGGTACAATGTTATACGTCCAGCCGCCCTCAAACATATATAATAGCATATCGTCTCTTAGCATGTCCGTTTGTTCACGTCCTCCACAGGGCAGCAATTGTACAATATACAGAACTTTAGAAGGATATTAGACAATGCCATCAGCATAATGTAGTAGAATATATGAAATACAACAGTTCACCAGTTCCCCAACCACCCCCCCTCCCCGAGGTTACGGCCTTGTCCTATCCTATACTATACTTCCGGTAAAGTCAAAGTAAAATTGAAAGGGTATGTAATATCCTATAAGCCTCTAGGCCACACCACTGGCTACATCCCATACATCCACCACAGTTTACAAGTCATTACGGGGCATGGTTCGTACTCCCTATAATATTTACATCCTAAGCCCCCAAGTCAAAGTCTTGTGCGCGTATCCCCTCCATCAACACCTCCCATTCTAGGGATATCGGAGTCTTGCGCAGGTCCCTAGTCTCTTCCCTGCGCAACGCTGCACCTTCCGCTCCACCCCAGCGCAACAATTCACTATGCCAAACATTAACTTCCGGAGCTTTGCGTGATTTCCATCTTATAGTCATGTTTCTAATAGCTAGTAGAAAAGCGAGGTTAACAAACCGGAATTGCACTTTGTCGGTGGTGATGCGAGTATGGAGACCCAGGATGCACTCCTCCAGTGTGTTGGTAAGAGTAAGCTTTGTGGCAGCTCCTGTCATTTGCCGTACCGTAAACCAGTACCCCCGTAACCGCAGGCATTCCCAAACCATGTGTATGAAACCTGCTCCTTCCAGCAAGCATCGTGGGTAACTGTGTTGTGTCTGGGGGAACATCTTGTCAAGTCTGTTCAGGGTTAAATACGCACAATGCAGTACCACTGTCTGGATAAACTTGGACTTGGCGTTGCGGGGAATTTTTGTGGGGTGTGCCAAAACTATCTCCCATTCTCCATCCAATAGTTCCTTCCCTATATCCGCCTCCCATTGGACTTTCAATGGAAGTAGGGGAACTCTCGTATGTGCACTCATCCCAGTGTAGAGCCATTCTATAGGATGTCTCCCGCTACCCATGTAATACAGCATCTTAATCAACTCGTTTTCAGGTGGGGCTGTCCTCTGAGGGGCCCAGTGTGTCTTAACAAACCTGGTCAGTGCCGTGTGGATTAAAAACAGAGATGCTGGCGCGCCCGTCTGGTGTAGGAATGTGTCATGATCCATCAGCGTGCCCTCATTAAACAAGTCTGCCACTGTATTGATGCCCTCCTCCGACCAGGGTGTTAGTTTCCGTTTCGTCAGCCTGCCACTCGCCACTCGCCAATGTGATCCCAAGCAATGGTATATTTCCTGCATACCTACACGCCGTTTGGGTTTTGTCTTATGTTTGTCTTAAGACAAACTTAAGACAGACTTGAGACAAAATCCTAACTTCTGTGAATACCAAAAGTAGTAAGTGCATTCTGTGAATGCCAAAAGTAGTAAGTGCATTCTGTGAATACCAAAATAGTAGTAAGTTTAGGATTGAGTCTTAAGTTCATTCTGTGAATCAGGCCCTATGTCCTTAAACCACTTTTCCAAGTAACCCACCGCATCCGGCTCCTCGCTTTTCTCCGGCAGGCCTATGACTCGAATGTTGTTCCGGCGCGCCCTCCCCTCTGCATCTTCCACTCTATCCATCAGTGTGGCCACCTGGGTTTGCAACTGCTTTACATCCGCCTCCGTCTGCTTTTGCTTGACCGTCTCCGCAGTTTTTACATGATCTGCTCTGAGCAGGTTCTAGCTCGTGGACAGAGACCCTATCTGGTGCTCCAGGGCTTTTCTTGTATCAGGTACCTCTTTTAAGATCAGGTACAGTTTATCTTCCGTATTTGGTTCTGTGGTTGGGGGCAAGTAACCAGAGCTCCATGCCTCATCCATGCCCCATGGATCCTCCTGTGCTGCATCCAATTCCCGCTGTTCCACCGGTTTCGGCTTAGTGCGACCTACTTTACCCATAATGCACAGTGGGTATATATGTCAGCCCAGGCGTCGCACAGGGGGAGAGGCACCAACTTCTCAAGCACCACACACCTGCACCAGTCACCTCGAATTATCCATGATGGGGCACCGGCGGTGGTCTCAGCTTCACAGCAAACCCCCCAGGAGGCGTCCAGTTAACAGCAGGGGGTGCACGGGTTCTCACGTTCTCAACGGATGCCAAAACCCACTACTACAAACCCAAACAGGGCTGGTCTTTTCCGCATCAGGGGCACATGGCGCACATGTCTTTGTCATGGTTGCTCTTTCAATTATCACACCCCAACTCTAGTGTCTGCAAAGTTGCTCTTCGGATTATCGGTCAGACCCAGGCCACCTGAGCACGCTCACAGGCGGGTCACCGCCCTATCAAGACCGTGCACTCGGGCCCAGCAGGAGAGTCCGCAGGAAAAAACACCCGGGCTCAAAAAGACCCGGCATATGAATGCAAATGGTCGCCTCCAGCCCCTGGGATGGGCTGTTAATCAGGGAGGGCACCACCACACCATCACCGGGGCCAAACTGCCACACTCACCCCCATCAACAACGACAGACAGGCTCTCTTCTGCTCCTCCTCTGGAGCGCTCCTCTTTCCAGGGGGGGGTCGCTGACAGGAAAGAGTAGGCCCAGTTACGTCCCCAGGCTCGCCTGATCTCGCCGCTTCACCGCAGTGTTCCACTTCACCTTGGGCGCCGGCGATCCCATTACTGTCGGGGTTTGCAGTTCATCCCGGGCCTTTCACCAGGCTCCGCGTCTGCCACCTCCACCGCCACACGCAGTCACCCCAGGCAGCAGCGCCGAGGCAATGATGCGAGTCTCCGCCCGGCCGCCTCCGCAGCAACAGGGTCGCGCCTGCGTACCTTCCACGCGGCTTCTCCGTCACTTGCGAGCAGCTCCAAATATGCCGGCACGGTCACTCCTTTTAGCACCGCAGCTATGGGTGCTTAGTTTGTACTATTTGTCTTATTATTGCAGGATCACAAGAGCTCGAGTCCGGAGCTCGCTCAACTTGCGGCCGCCATGTACGGCTGCTGGCCACGCCCTCATAGCTCCCCTAGATGTTCTGATAAAAATATACCACACTTTTGTGGGTGCCCAAAACAAAGTCAGCCTAAAAACATATTGAAAAAAAAAACTCCTTATGGACACGCTTTTGTTCCCCCTCAGTTTTTTTTAAAAATATTTTTTATGCCGAATCTGCTTTGGGCACCCGCACAAGTGAGGTATCATTTTTATCAGGAAACAGAGGGGAATGGTGAGTGGTAGGAAAGTTAAGAAAAGTCTTAAACGGAATCCACTGCAAACATCACATTTAGCCAAAAGCATTACATGTTTCTCACATTTCTGTGTGGGAAAGTTGTGTGATCACCAGACTGTCACAAGTTTCCTACCACCCAGCATTCCCTCAGATCTTCCAATAAAAATGGTTCCTCACTTGTGTGGGTGGGCCATGTGGCTGGAATGGCTCAAACTAATTGTGGAAACATCAAAATTATGTATCACAAAACAACTTCTTTTTGCAAGGGGGGCACCTGCGTTTTTGATCCAGGACTCGGCGGCCATCGAGGAAAAAACAACCAAAGCATTTCTTAAAACAAGACACCCAGGGGAGTTCAGGGATGTGTGGCGTGTGTGGATCCTCCAATGATTTCTTCCCCAGAATCCCCTGCAAACACCAAATTTAGCTTAAAACGTCACATTGGCCTCGAATTTCAGTGTGGGAAAGTTATGGGATCACTGGGCTGAAATAAATTCACTACCACCAAGAAATCCCCAGGTCTCCCTATTAAAATGATACCTCACTTGTGTGGGTGGACCACATATCTGCACCAGGAAAGGGCCCAAACCATGTTGTGGAAACATCAAAATGAGCTATCACAAAATGACCTGTTTTTGCAATGAGTGCACCTGTGTTTTTGCCCCTGGGCTCGGTGATCATCTAGGAAAACCTACGGAATCCAGACATTTCTGAAAACTAGACTTCCAGGGGTATCCAGGGAGGTGTGGCTTGCATGGATCCCCAGAGTATTCTTACCTAGAATCCCCTGCAAACCTCAAATGTTGCTAAATAAAAGCATGTTTTCCTCACATTTCTGAGGGAAAGTTGTGGCATCACCAGGCCAACACAAATTTCCTACCACCAAGTGTTCCCCCAGGTTCCCCCAATAAAAATGATAACTCACTTGTATGTATGGTTGGGTCAAGTGCCTGCGACTGGTAAGGGCCCAAAACAGATACATCAAGAGAAACCTAGCAAACCCAGACATTTCTTAAAACTCAAATTTAGCTAAAAATATATTTTTTCTTTCATTTCTGTGTGGGCTCACAGCACTGGCACAATTTTCTTACCACCCATCTAGATTTCAGAAATGTTTGGATTGTGTAGGTTTACCTCAATGTCTGTCGAGGTAGGGGACAAAAATGCAGGTACCCTCCATGCGTTAGATAATTCTGATATCTCCACAACGCGTTTTGGGCCCTTCTCTGTCGTGGGTACTTGTCCCACCACACAAATGAGGGAGAATTTTTAAGGGAGATCTGGGGGAGCTTTGGCTGGTAGGAAATTTGTGTCGGCCTGGTGACTGCACAGCTTTCCCACATAGTAATGTGAGAAAATGTTAATTGTTTTTAGCAGAATTTGAGGCTATCAGGAGGAATCAGGGTAGGAAATCCTTGGGAGATCAACGCAAGCCACACTTCCCTGGACACCCCGGGGAGTCTAGTATTGAGAAATATCTGGGTTTGATAGGTTTCCCGACATGCTCGCCGAGCCTAAGACCAAAAACTCAGGTCACTCCCTTGCGAAACCAAGTGTTTTTTGTGAGCAATAATTATGAACTCTGCACAGTACATTGCGGCCATTCCCTACTGTGGTCACTAGGTGTACTCATACAAGTGCAGTACCATTTTTATCTGGAAACTTGGGGGAATACTGGGTGGGTGGAAGTAGGTGTCTCCCCACAGATTCCAGACTTTTACCCGGCTCCCCACAGATTCCAGACTTTTACATCACAGAAATGTGAGGACAATGTGTTGTTGTTTTTTACAAAACTTTAGGTTTGACTGAGATTCTGGGTAACAGAACCTGGTGAGAGTCACACAAGTCACCCCATCCTAGATTCCCCTGGGTGTCTAGCATTAAAACATGAACAGGTTTGTTAGGTTTCCCTAAATGCCAGCTGAGCTATGGTCCCAAATCCACACCTAGGCACATTTTGAAGAAAACTGTCAGTTTTCAGTGGAAAATGTGACGTGTCTGTGCTACGTTTTGGGCCGTTTCCTGTCATGGGCACTAGGCCTACCCACACAAGTGAGGTCTTGTTTTTATCAGAAGACTTGGGGGAATCCTAGGTGGGTGGAAGTGTGTGGCTCCATACAGATTCCATATCTTTCCATTACAGAAATGTTTGGAAAATTCATTTGATTTTATAATGTTTGAGGTTTGCAAGGGATTCTGGATAACATAATCTAATGAGAGCCACACATGTCTCTTCCTAGCCTGTAATCCATGGGTGGTTTTCTAGGTTTTCCTAGGTGCCGTCTGGAAAAATATGATATGTCTGCGCTGCAGTTTGGGGTGTTTCCTGTTGTGGGCACTAGGCATACCCACGCAAGAGAGGTACTATTTTTATCGGAAGACTTGGGGTAATGCTGGGTGAGTGGAAGTGTGTGTCTCCCCGTACACTCCAGAACTTTCCATCACAGAAATGTGAGGAAAATTAATTTTTTTTTACAATGTTTGAGGTTTGCAAGGGATTCTGGGTAACAAAACTTCGGGTTCTATTAGGATTGCGGTCAGAAAATCAGCCCAACCGCCATGGTGGAAGGAAAAGACCTACCGCAAGGACCGCGGCATAACCGCCAGTCCGATTAGTATGCTTCGCAGTCTAAATCCAACCTCAACGGTACGATGGCAGGCATTAACATTGCGGCGATTGCTACTGCCAGCAGCACTGCTGCGATGTGAAAAGGAGCATGTCATGCATATCACTACACTGCATGGCAGGCACTGCACAGTGCCTGCCACCTGGTACAGGGACATGTAGGTGCACTCACACACCCCCCCAACACATTGGGAGCCCGCAATGGGCCCCTGGAGACATTCTCTGCATGCGTTTCCATGGCGGTCCCACCGCCGCGGAAAAGCTGGCTATCGCCAGCATCATAATCATGCCGGCAGAGCCTGGCCCTGCACCAGCACCATTGAAGCAGTCGAGTTCCACCCGCTAAGCAGGCTGGCAGACTGGTACCTGCGGAAAAGTGGCGGGTGGAAAATCTCACCGCTGCGATCGTCTCTGCCATGTTAATGGGACCAGCGGTTTTCCGGGTTGTGATCACGGGCGGATGTCTGGCGACGGCCATCAGTCTGCCATCCTAATAGAGCCCATTGTGAGAGCCACAAGCCACCCCATTCTAGATTCCCCTTGGTGTCCAAAATTAACACCACGGTACATTTTAAGAAAAAGGGGTCCGTTTTCAGTGGAAAAATGTGATGTGTTATATTTTGGGCTGTTTCCTGTCACGGGCACTAAGTCTACCCCGACAAGTGAGGTACTATTTTCATCATGTGACATAGGGGAACACAGAATAGTAGAGCTGTTAATGCCAACTGGCTTTCAATACATTTCTGCCTTCCAAATATTAGACACTGTATATAAAAGATGTAATTTTGAAAATTGCCCTCCAAATTACAATTGACTGTAGGTTCACATAAATTCAGAGATGTGCAAAGAAAACACTGTTTCTAAATTTCATATGTGGTTGCCATTTCAGAAATACATAGGAGTCCTTAATACCCATAGTTCACTCTACATTTTACATATGAATTGCTTTATCACTTTATAGAAACAGGTAGTGAGTAATACTCAGCGCATAGCCCATGTAGCAATTATTTGAAGTGAACTATTCTTGGCTTGCATCCAGGGCAACCATAGACAGCTACGACCTAACGCTGTCAAGCAATAACAATTACACAATAATTGTTATTATAATCAATGAAAAAAAGAAAAGGAACCCCAAGCACTTTGAAAATTAGTCACAATTATCAAATTGAATTTCCGTTCGAAATCAATTGTCCATATGCACACATCTGTAGTGATTAGTCCTTATCTTTTATTTTTTTTATTTCATAGGTGTTCATGAAGACTTGTGAATACATAAGTGCAATCTTGACAATGCACACAACAGCCAACCACCAACACAGGTTTCGTCAAGGGATGTAGCCCAATGACTTCCTCAGGGCCTAAGCTGTCCTTCCCATCAATATCAATCAATTCATAAAAAATTCATACCCATGCCATCAGTATTTCACTTAGACTCAAAATTTATTCCATCATATATCCAAAAGGCTTTGTCAGAGTTCATAGTTTGCTTATAATAATTATCTTCAATCGTGTACGAGTCCTCGTGTGTCTGATCCTTTCTAATACGGCATGTGGGTGGTACAATCAGGGCTGCAGGCCCACTAGTAGCATTTACATTACCAGCCGTTGCACACTCAAAGCACTTTAATAGGGCCCTACTGGTACAACAAATATATCAATCATGGATTTTTAAATCGCCATAACAATGTACACATAGAGCATATGCACTTTAGCACTGATCAGCAGTGGTAAAGGGCCCAGAGTCCTATAGCAAACAACCACGGGTCAGGAAAAACAAAGGAGGAAGAAGCAAACAGTTTAGGGATAACCCTGCAAAAAGGGCCATTTCCAACAACCCGGTGCACAATGAAAAACCATTGCAAGGCGCAGTTCAGTTATTGGCTCTGGATACCTCGAGTTTTTGGTGAATCTATAAGTCCTATATATCCCGCAACCAGAAATGTCCAGTGGATGGAACAGTATATTGCTTTCAAACATCTACCATACTTAGAAGAAGTTATAGGTGAAAACATAGGGACAAATGGCTGGTTTTCTCAACTCAATTCAGTATCCTTTTATTTCAATTGTTACTTTCAATAGGAAAACCTTGAAGGATCTACACCAATTACTTCATGCTGAATTCAGACTTTTGTCTAATTTTCAGAAATGTATTGCTTACCGGGATCCATTATTATTTTGACACCCATTTCTACCACTAACTCGAAGGAGGTTGAAAGTACAAAAATAGGAAAATAGGCTATGTCCCACTAACATGCCAAAACTATGTAGAATGTTATGGTTTTTGGTCAAACATCTGCCTGCTCCTGAAAGCTGAGATGATTGTGATTTTAGCACTGTAAACCCTGCATTAACCCCTTCAGTGCTAATGACGGCTCCAGGCCGTCGCGATTCCAGCAGGGAAGGTGTTGGTACATTCCTTATGTTGGAGCGCCATCTAGAGCAAGTCCAGTAGATAATGTGTTGCAATAGTAGCGCGCAATGCTTTCCAATGGGGTGACCAGATTGCCAGGCTTACCTGGAAGGCCTGAGGCCTGAGGGCCCGTGGAGGGCGGCCACCCCACCCCTGGCTCTGTCCTTGGTCCTGCTGAGTGTCAGGCTGCCCGGGACAGGGGTCCGGAGGGCCCGGGGAGGCTTCCCCTGCGCCTCCGGGCCTGAGAGCCCCAGCTGGGTTCAGGGACCCGGCCGGGCCCCGGGTTGTGTGCTATGGCCCTGGGCCCCATCCCCGGCCTGCCGCACTGCCAAAGGCCCGAGACAGGGCTCCGTTGTGCCCAGAAAGCCTCCCCTTGCCGGGCTGAGTTCAGGAGCTCCGGCCGGGGCCCCTGAGGTCCAGGGGAGGGTGGCCTCCCCATCCTGGGCTCTGTCCTTGGTCCTGCTGCGTTGCAGGGTGCCCGGGACGGGGTCCGGAGGGCCCGGGGAGGCTTCCCCTGCGCCTCCGGGCTTGAGAGCCCAGGCTGGGTCCAGGTGCCCGGCCGGGCCCCGGGTCGGGTGCCACGGCCCTGGGCCTGGTCCCCCGGCCTGCCGCACTGCCAAAGGACCAGGACGGGGTTCCGTCGTGCCCGGGAAGCCTCCCCTCGCTCGCCTGAGTTCAGCAGCTCCGGCCGGAGCCCCTAAGGGCCTGGGGAGGGTGACCTCCCCATCCCGGGCTCTGTCCTTGGTCCTGCTGCGTGGCAGGGTGCCCGGGACGGGGTCCGGAGGGCCTGGGGAGGCTTCCCCTGCGCCTCCGGGCTTGGGAACCCAGGCTGGGTCCAGGGGCCTGGCCGGGCCCTGGGTATGGTGCTACGGCCCTGGGCCCTGTCCCCCGGCCTGCCGCACCCCCAAAGGACCAGGACAGGGCTCCGTTGTGCCCAGGAAGCCTACCCTTGCTGGGCTGAGTTCAGGAGCTTCGGCCGGGGCCCCTGAGGGCCCGGGGAGGGTGGCCTCCCCATCCCGGGCTCTGTCCTTGGTCCTGCTGCGTGGCAGGGTGCCCGGGACGGGGTCCGGAGGGCCCGTGAGGCATCCCCTGCGTCTCCGGGCTTGGGAGCCCAGGCTGGGTCCAGGCCCCGGGTCGGGTGCCACGACCCTGGGCCCCGTTCCCCCTAGCCTGCTGCTCCAACAAGGGCCCAGGTCAGGGGTCCTTCAGACCCGTGCAGGCCTCCCCTTCTTTTCAAGGGGTCGGCATGTTTAACATGGCTAGCAGTTAATACTGTGTGATTACAGGCAATATAATTGGTAACATTACTGCATAAACTGTCATGTCGTGACTGACATAATGTTGGTCAATTGTTTGCTTTTCTCTAGTTTTAATTGGCCACACTTGCCAATTTTGACAGGGTCACAAGTTAGTTGATAGCAAACGTCTCCAGTAGAGATGTTGTAGGTAACAATACTCGTCATGTTCCTCCAGAGGTTATCTGTAACCTCCCGGCAAAAACGACTGTACTCATAAAGACTCAGATGTGTTTGAACATCAGTTTCCTCCACTACCCCATCAAAGTTACTTTGGTTGGAGATGTGCAGAAGCACATGGGCAGGGGTAGGTACGGTGACAAGACAAGTGGATATTATTTCACCTGTACTCCAAGCGCATTCCCAGCCAAGTAGCTCCAGATGTTATCCGGTAGCTGCAACAATGCTGTCACCCGACTCGGGCCGTGGATCCCCTTTGGCAACCTCTGGTCCTCCCAGACATGCCCAAACATGGACCACACAGCGTAAGCTTCGCAGCGGCAAGCCATACTGTCATCCAGAAACCGAAAACAAACTGTTATAATCACTCTTGTAAATAAAATATTTCAGCAGGCACATTTTCCCACTTTTCCTGTCCTGGTCTCATAATGTCCAGGATATTATGCTTTCCTTTAACAATTAGTTCTGCAGGTTCAGGAGGTTTATTTGGGGACTCCTCCCACACCTTTGCCCCTGGGTCTTGTCAGTAGATCCGAGCCTGCCCTTTCCTCGTACAGTAAGAAGGGCTGGGGCCATCCTCTTTGTAACAGTTCCTCCATATTCCGGCATAATGACCAATTGGGCAACTCGGTCATCGGGTTGCACAATCAGATCATTGTCTCCACTGTTAAATAGAATAACTTTAATCTCTCCTAGGTAATCGGCATCGACTACCCCTCCCAAAACCCGGATGCCTTTAAGGGCAAGCCCAGATCGAGGAGCAATCAATCCAAAATGCTCCGGAGGAATTTGAACTCCAACTCCTGTTTCAATCAAGGTAATGTCTCCAGGTTGCAATCGATAGAGTTTCATGGCATGTACATCAAGATCAGCACCCTCTGGTGTGGCACGACATGGAGCTAAAGCTCCAGGAGCAGTCTCTCAATACAGAATCATGTTTGTGGCCCCATGGGGCTTAATCTGCAAAACTATGGTCAACATGTGAATCAAAGGAGTCTCTGCATTGGCAAGAGATTTGTTATTTAGAATTTGGAGTGCATCAAGCAAGTGATCCCTGCACCCCTACAATGACCCATCAGACAACTTTTTCAACTGCTCTTTCAACAAACCATTAATTCTCTCAATCTATCCTGCTGCCTGTGAGTAATAGGGTATGTGATAGATCCACTCAATGTTATGCTGCACACAAAAGTCTTGCACCATCTTTTCTTTAAAGTAAAATGGTAAAATGGTAAAGTGCGACCCATTGTCACTTTGGACCTGCAAAGGAATTCCGTAATACAAAATCAACAAATTCAAAGTTTTCACTGTGTTAGACTGGGTGGCTCTCTTGCATGGAAAGGCAATGAGATAGCCAAAATAGGTATCAACCACCATGCAGGCATACTGACATCCTCGACTCATTGGCATCGGCCCGATGAAATCAATTTGTCATATCTGCCCTGGCAACTTTCCTCTGCCTAGCTGGCCTCTCACCACCTGTGGAACTGGTCTGTGTTGGGTATGCTGACAAACGAGACAGTGAATGATCGCAGTTTTAATCCAGTCTAGAGGAACATACATCCCTCAACTTTCTGCCCACCTGCCAGTGGCTCGCTCACCGAAATGTCCGCTCTTCTGATGCGCCCATTTAGCAATGCCCATAAAGTCAGAATCCTGCGTGGCCACCTTAGCTTCACGAATCTTTGCTTCCTGGTCTGCAACGGAATTGCACCAGCGCTCTAGTGAGTCGGTCTGGCAATGAGCGTTGCGATGGTAAACTGTAACTGCACTCCTTTCCCCAAACCTCCCTGTTGTGAACCATCCAATTATGAGCATGCCAAGTGGCTAAGCCGTTGGCAGTAGACCATGAATCGGTATAAATGTGACAGGTACCAGGAGCTCTTGCTTTAACTCCTGACTCCTAACTCTAGAGGCCACGCCCACCACCGCGCCCATACAAAAGGCGTTGATTACAAGCGCCTTCAGATTCACTGATCTCCTGAGGTGGAAGCCTGGAGAGCGACCTGCTAATCTTTTAAAAATTTGAGAGTCACTTATTGTGTTTTTTAACTCACCCCTCTTCCCCTCCTGCACCTTTCAGGGCACTAGCTCACTCCTGACCAGGCCGGGCAGCGGATTTCAGCGCTGTCGTGGAAGCAGCACAAACTAACTCTTGCTGCCATCACCGGCGTTTGTTGAGGCCACGCCCCCTTCTAGAGGCCACGCCCACCGCCGAGCCCATACAAAAGGCATTGATTACAAACGCCTTCAGATTCACTGATCTCCTGAGGCGGAAGCTGGGAGCGCGACCTGCTAATCTTTTAAAAATTTGAGAGTCACTTATTGTGTTTTTTAACTCACCCCTCTTCCCCTCCTGCACCTCTCAGGGCATTAGCTCGCTCCTGACCAGGCCGGGCAGCGGATTTCAGCGCTGTCGCGGAAGCAGCACAAACTAACTCTTGCTGCCATCACCGGCGTTTGTTGAGGCCACGCCCCCTTCTAGAGGCCACGCCCACCGCCGAGCCCATACAAAAGGCGTTGATTACAAGCGCCTTCAGATTCACTGATCTCCTGAGGCGGAAGCCGGGAGAGCGACCTGCTAATCTTTTAAAAATTTGAGAGTCACGTATTGTGTTTTTTAACTCACGCCTCTTCCCCTCCTGCACCTTTCAGGGCACTAGCTCACTCCTGACCAGGCCGGGCAGCGGATTTCAGCGCTGTCGTGGAAGCAGCACAAACCAACTCTTGCCTCCATCACCGGCATTTGTTGAGGCCACGCCCCCTTCTAGAGGCCACGCCCACCGCCGAGCCCATACAAAAGGCGTTGATTACAAGCGCCTTCAGATTCACTGATCTCCTGAGGCGGAAGCCAGGAGGGCAGCCTGCTAATCTTTTAAAAATGTGAGAGTCACTTATTGTGTTTTTTAACTCACCCCTCTTCCCCTCCTGCACCTCTCAGGGCACTAGCTCGCTCCTGACCAGGCCGGGCAGCGGATTTCAGCGCTGTCGCGGAAGCAGCACAAACTAACTCTTGCCTCCATCACCGGCGTTTGTTGAGGCCACGCCCCCTTCTAGAGGCCACGCCCACTGCCGAGCCCATACAAAAGGCGTTGATTCCAAGCGCCTTCAGATTCGCTGATCTCCTGAGGTGGAAGCCGGTAGCGCGACCTGCTAAACTTTTAAAAATTTGAGAGTCACTTATTGTGTTTTTTAACTCACCCCTCTTCCCCTCCTGCACCTCTGTGTGTGTGTATGTAAATGTATTGGCATTTATATAGCGCACTACTTACCCGTAGGGTCCCAAGGCGCTTCGACCACTGCGAAACCCTTCCTGGCTTCCCTGAGAGATGGTCCCTTAATGGGTATCTCCAGGGTGAGACCAGGCATCCCCGGCGGTCTGGTGGGGCCGTTAGTGAAGATGAGGCAAGCTAATGCCCAGAGTTGCCGAGTGTGATCACTGATCAGAGTGGGCACCGAGGCGAGAGAATTATCGAGTCCGCTGACCCTGGTCCAGAAACCTGCCGCGCTGGGAATCGAACCCTGGTCCCGGGCCGTCCTCTGCTCTCGGGTCTGCCGCCTCTAACCAGTGAGCCACACTACTGCCCTCTCAGGGCACTAGCTCGCTCCTGACCAGGCCGGGCAGCGGATTTAAGTGCTGTCGCGGAAGCAGCACAAACTAACTCTTGCCGCCATCACCACGCCCCTTCCCGAGGCCACACCCCCCTCCACCGGCCTCATTCTCTATAAATCATGGGCCTTTTCCGGACGCGCAGCGGACGAGCGCAGTGGGCGCGGCCTTTGCGCGCCGAAGGCGCGCCTAAGGCAAGCCCGTCTGCGCCCGTCCGCGCCAAGGTAGCGCCTTGTGCCAGCTACGCTGCCTGTTTTGACCCAACAAACTCTAGTCAGTTCCCTTCTGGCACTCCCTACTCAAGAGAGATGCTTATACAACTTGGTAAGCTCCATGCAGTTAAAGGAACATTTACACTGTTACACACGGCCCTCTCACGAGCCGATTTTCTGGTGATGATCTGTTAAAATGCGGGCTTCTGAATGTGAGGTCCCTGCCTAAGCACAGCACAGAGATCCAGCTATTGATTGAAACTCATGAATTAGACATCCTCTTCATGACGGAAACGTGGACTCGTCCTGATTGTTTGGTTGACCCCGGCTTTGCGTGTCCTCCTGGGTTTAAATTTCTACCCACTCCTAGGGCTAGTGGGAGAGGCGGGGGGGTAGGAGTGATTTTATTGCATCCTGTAGCATTAAGGTTTTTGTTTTAGATCCGACCGAGGGCATTGAACTTTTAGGCTTATCAATTCAGGCCCACTCCGGGACTACTGTCACTGGGGTAGTATGCTATCGCCCGCCAGGGGCGTTTAGCCTTCAGCAACAACAAGCGTTATTGGCTACCCTGACTAATATCGCATTTTCCCATCACAAGCTGATTTTTCTTGGGGACTTTAATCTTTGGCGCAATAGCGCCCTTGACTCAGGTCTTTGCAATTTACTCCAATCTTGCGAAAGTTTCGGCCTCTCCCAGTTGGTTACGGGGGCAACCCATAAGGTGGGACACCTTCTAGATCTGGTGTGCGCGGCTCCTCATTTGGTGGCTATGGGGGAAACCTTACCTATGGAGTGGACTGACCATTCACTTGTCAAATTTTTTATACACATGAATGGTGGCCATCACAAGGCTCCTGTGTTGACTAGGGAATTTAGGTGCAGAGACTGGAGAGCCCTTACTCGTTTGCACTCCCTAGGTGAGGTGTTCCATGTGGAGCAGCTCTTTAATGGGGAAAAGCAAGTAGAGGAAAATTACACCTCACTATGCACCGGTATCACAGCTATCCTTGATGCTCATGCTCCTCAAAAAACACGTAGCTGTAAGGGTAAGGACTCCGCTCCCTGGTTCAATGATACTCTAAAAAATCTGAAGCAGGGATGCAAACAAGCCGAGAGAAGGTGGAGACGTGACTACAAGGAAACCTTTAAGGAGGTGTGGATAAACAAGGTTCGAGAATATAAGAACCTGATTAAGAAATCAAAAGCAGAATATTACTCCTCTTTGATTTGTAACTCTACCAACAATTCCAGGAGCATTTTTAATATACTGAATAGTGTTACTAACCCTGAATGCTCCGAGAACGCCATCATCCCGTCCCAAGAACTTTGCGAGAACCTTGCTGTATTTTTTAAAGAAAAAATTGAACACATCATTAGGGATCTGGAAGTTTCTCCGGAATTTGTCCCTCCCTCCGACCTAAGACTTGGGTCTCCAGCGGACCGGATGGCTGGGCCAGCCTCGGTTCTGAACGAACTTCTACTTGAGTTCCCAACTCTTACGTAAGAGGCCTTCAGGAAGCCAGCCAAAGGGATTTCCTCTGGGTCTCCTCTAGACTCTGTGCCTCATAAGATTTGGAAGGAATTTGAGGAAGAACTATTTCCCTCACTCCATCTAATATGTAACCAATCTCTTGTGACTGGCACTGTCCCAGCTCAATGGAAGAGGGCGTTAGTATCTCTCTCCTCTGTTAAAAAAGCCCTCTCTAGACCCGGATTGTTAAAAAAACTATCGACCCATCTCCCTGCTACTGTTCCCAGCCAAGATTGTCGAACGTTTGGTTAGCAACACTCTTTCCAACCATCTGGAATGTCATCAATTACTAGATGTTGATCAATTTGACTTCCGGCCTGCCCACGGAACCGAAACTGCCCTAATCACCGCTATGGACAAGCTTCAGAGACGTGCAGACAGAAGGCAGGCAACGTTTCTGATCCTGCTTGACATGTCTGCCGCCTTTGATACGGTTTACCATAAGATTCTGCTGAGGCGGCTGTTTGTGGCGGGAGTGAGAGGTTCGGCGCTGCAGTGGTTCCATTCATTCCTGCAGGATAGGCAGCAGGCGGTGTCTATCCCCCCTTTTTAGTCAGCTTTTACTATGATTTCGCATGGGGTTCCCCAGGGCGCAGCAATTAGCCCAATCCTTTTTAATCTATATCTTAGACCTCTGATTTTTCTCATCAAAAGCTTCAACATTAGGATTGTCAATTACGCAGACGACACGCAGATGATCCTCTCCCTGGAAGGAGAGGACTCAACATCTGTGGAGGTTCTCTACAACTGTCTGCGTGATACGTCTCGGTGGCTAAAGGACAACTCCCTCCAGTTTAACGCGGGGAAGACGGAGGTGCTCTTTAGCACCGGAACTAAGATTCCCCGGCCATTTCTAGACAACTTTTGGCCCCCGGAAACAGGGACTAAAGTCCGGCCGGTGGAATCAGTCCGCAACCTAGGGGTCATGCTGGATCAAAAGCTCAGTATGGAGACACATATACAAAAGACGACTGCCTGCTGTTTTGCCATCCTTCGCTCCTTAAGGAAAGTCCTGCCTCTTTTACCAACCCACGCTCGTGCCCAAGTGGTAAGGTGTACCATCCTCAGCAGACTGGACTATTGTAATGCCCTTCTGCTAGGATCCCTTGGGTTCCTGCTGGATAGGCTCCAAAGGGTCCAATCAGCAGCTGCTAAACTTGCCTTGGGGTTTCCCAGAAGAGCACACGGGCCGTCCTCTCTGGGCAAACTGCACTGGTTGCCGGTGAGACAGAGGATACAATTCAAGGCCCTTTGTATAGTCTTTAGGGCTCTTCATGGAACTGGCCCGGCTTCTTTACAATCGAAATTTGCCTGGTACACTTCAACTAGGCAGCTTCGTTCTTCTGAGGCCAAGCTGGCAGTGGTTCCCAGATTCAGGAAAGTCAGAGCCGGAGGCAGATTCTTCGAGGTGGCAGCTGCCAAACTCTAGAATACGCTCCCAGCCGAGATTAGGGATATTACTGAACTTCTCCCATTCAGGAGAAGGATTAAAACCTGGCTATTTCACACGGTAACCGCCTGATAGTTCACACTCCTGTGGTCACTTCCACTTCCTCTGATCTAGTCAGCGCCAGGATGCCTGCAATGGTGGTAGTGCGCTTATTAAATTCTTAAAATAAAAAATAAATAAATAATAAATCGCATACAACTCTGCGAACTGACTACTTCTTCCATCTCCGTTAGTGGACAACAATTTTTTGGTCACAGGATTGTATGACACTGCCTTCCAATGTCTCTTGGTCCCCACATATCTGGCTGAGCCATCTGTAAACTACACATGCTTTTTATTCTCCGCGGAGAACTCTGAAAATGGCACGCCCCATTTTACCAGGGATTCTCGCACTTTGGGCACATCTTGAAACATTTCTGCATTTGTTATGGGAGTCTGTGCCACTTGCTCATGCAGCACTGCAACTCATCACCCATTGCAAGATAAGTATTTCAGGTCTCAAAAACACATTGGGCCCCAGGGTCAACTGCTCGGTGTCCACCACAACCCAGTAACATGCCAACAACTGCTTTTCGAACGGGTTGTACCACTCTCCAGCATGAGGTCATTTCTTTGTCCAAAACGCATGGGGCACCTGCTTTCTCCCTTGTTTTTGCCACAGGCTTCAGGTCACGTACTGATCCTGGACAGTTACATTTAAATCAATGCTTCCCTCTCGTATGGGCCATAAATCCAAGGCACACTCTATAGTCTCATTCGCTGACTCAAACGCCTGTTGCTGGGCCTCCCCCCACTCAAACTCATGCTTATTCCGTGTAATCTTGTACAGAGGGGTCAAAATCTGACTCAAATGGAGGATGTGTTGTCTACAAAAACCAAACTATCCAATGACACGCTGCGCCTCCTTCCTGCTTCGCAGCACTGCAAACTCTTTGTTCTTTTGCCTCACTTGTGGCAGTACCTCTCTGTGGCCCTGATGCCACTGATTGCCTGAAAACTTCACGCACCGGGAGGGTCCCTGCACCTTCTCTGGGTCAATCTCCCACCCTTTACTTTGCAAGTGCTCTACAATTCTGTCTAGCTGAGCCTGCACCTGTTCTTGGGTCTTTCCTTGAATCAAAATATCATCAATGTAATGGCAAAGTTGTATTCCAGGAATTACTGGCACTTCATCTAAGTGCTCCGCCATGAATCGATGACAAATGGTGGGGCTGTGTAAATACCCCATTGGTAAAGAGTTAAATGTGAAATGCCTACCACTCCATGAGAAGGAACATTGTTCCTGAGACTAGAGGGCAATTGTAATCTTAAAAATATCAAGTGCTGCATACCATGTCCCATTGTATTTCTGAATTTTCTCAATCAAAGTGATGGCATCGGCGGCTGTTAATGGGGGCATATGCTTATTCAGCTCATGGTAATCCACAGTCATGCGCCAGCTCCTGTCTGGTTTACGCATGGGCCACACAGGGTTATTCCATGCCAGGGTAATTGGTCTCTCCCCCCCCCACCTCCACCAAGTCCCGTACGGTGGCAATGATTTCATCATGTCCCCTGGAATCCTATACTGCTTTGTGTGAACCACTTTTGTTGTTCGGGGCACCTTCACTGGGGAATTCTTCAAGCACCCCACCCTCACAGCAGCCACCAAGAAGTACTGCTTAGACCCAAACTGATAGCATCCATCGTCTAGATATAGGGTAATACCATTCAGAATGTCAGTACCAATGATGTGCTCGGGAATGGGAACAATCAAAACAGTGCATGCCCTCTTGGGAAGTCTGCCTTTTTTCATCTGAATTACTGTTTGCACTGCTGGTGTTTTCTGTCCACCCAAACCTGTGATAGTGAAATACTATCCTTTAAATTTTCGTGGATTGCCATCTATTAACGTGGCCTCTTCTCCAAGGTCTACCAAAGCCCGCACCTCCTGAACATTTCTATTCTTCAAATAGATCTCAACCCTCACATGCAGTCTATTATCTTTGCAAGCCCATCCCTGCACCGGAGCTTGGCCTATTTCCTAATCTGATTTTCACCTGAGCAGCTCTGCATCTGCCCGGCGCAGGTCCTGACGCAGATCTGAATACAATGTTGGTTAATCCTCGGGGAACAACTCCTCCTCTTCCCGGACCCCATCTGAATCTGTGCAATCTTTTTCGTTTGTCTCTCTCACATGAGATTCCCTCTCTCTGTCTCTCTCCTTTCCTGCTCTTCCATGCTTCTCCTCTGGCTCCACTTCCCTGTGGCTCACCTTCTTGTTATCTTTTCTATTCACATACCTAATCCCCTCCTTCCTATCCAGTCCTCTCTTACTGTACATTTCCCACAATCTTTTGGTCTCAATACCATCAATCTCACACCTTGACACCCCAACAGCGCCAGAAACATGTAACGTCGGGTCACTCGGTTGTTATCTGTGCGGGAGTCTGAGTGCAAAGCCCTGTCTGGCTTGGCCCATTCCCCAAGCTCTCCCAGCTCAAGGACTGCCTCAACTACTTCTCCTATAGTATTACCAGTCTGGCTAATTAACAGAAGGCCCGATTCACAGAATGAACTTAAGACTCAATCCTAAACTTACTACTATTTTGGTCTTCACAGAATGCACTTACTACTTTTGGCATTCACAGAATGAACTTACTACTTTTGGTATTCACAGAAGTTAGGATTTTGTCTTAAGTCTGTCTTAAGTCTGTCTTAAGACAGTGGGATCAGTACCAAGACTGTAAAATTTGGCACTATCCCCACTGTCTATCATTACCCCAGAGGCACCATGATCATAGAGGCGCACCATCCAAGTTAATATTAAGCATGGGCTGAAAATCCGTTCTTCTCGTGGAATTTGTGAATTTTTGGCAATTTTGCGTTCCCGCGAATCGCGCGAAATTGTCAAAGAATTGGCAATTCACGAGTTGGTGGATTTTTTTTGCTTGGTCGCGCTTCAAAAATACAATCTCGCGTATGCGGTGTTGACTTACTGTGATTCTGAGTTCGCCAAGTTGTTTTCCTCCCGGTTTGCGTGCGCTGCACCATTTTCGATCTTGCTGCGTGATCGCACGAGACTTTTTGACTGCGAGTACGTCATGGAGTCCCGCCATCTTGCAATGCGAGACTTTCAGAACGCGAATACATCATAAGGGCCCGCAATCACGCATCGCTAGAGTAAACAATTGCAAACACGTAGATGCGCCATGCAGCTGACATCCGGCTGGAGATTTGAACATCTCGCTTTCCGGAAATCGCAAAAATTGCAATTCTGCACAAGAAATCTATCGCTGGCAGCATAAACCTTCTGAAATTGAATATTTGGATCAGAATAACTCCTCAGATTGACATATGGCTGCACTTTTTTGTGCAAGGAGTGCAATTTTGGGGCGTTGGGAGGAAAGAAGTGCCCCAGAGTCTCCAACTTCCTGTTCCTGTCCAGCAGGCTTCTCCCAGTGCTTTATCCATGTCCTGGTCAGGTCATATGCATTTTGGGAGGGAGGTGTAAGTAGTAGTTGTGCTTTGATCTTAGTCCCCAGTTCGCTAGGAGGGATAAGGTGAAGATTTCTGGTTCATTTCCTATGTTTGGTAATATTAGGGGAAAGGGGAGGCATGGCGGTGGTAATCGTGAAGAGGATGAGGCGGTGATCAGACCAGTCAATGGGGACAATGTGGGAAAGGGAAGCCAGATCTTTGCTTGTAATGATCACGTCAAGAGTAGCCCTTTGGAATGTGTTGGCAAATAGCAAAGTAGTTTCAAGTCATTAATGTCGAGTAGATTGTTAAGGAGGATAACCGAGGGATCATCATTTTTGTTCCAGTGGATATTAAAGCCTCAGAGGAAGAGGTTTTTGAAGTTGGAAATCGAGGGCTGAGAAAGAAGGTCAGACAGTACCTCCACAAAGGGCAAAGGATCACCGGAGGGATGGTAGATAATATGTATCTGAATAGGAGGGGGAACCAAGAGCTCTAAGTTCCGCTCCAATGTATTCAGAAGTAGTATGGTTGGAGTTCTGAACAACTGAGAGTTGGAGTTCATCTTTATAGATTATGGCAATGCCCCCTCCAATTTTGTTAATCCTGTCTTTTCTGAGGATGGAGTAACATGGGGGAGAGAGCAGGTCCAGAATGGATGAGGAGTGGGCATTGAGTCAGGTTTCTGTAAGAAATGCAATGTCAATGTCTTCACTAAGGATGGTTTTTGAGATATCTGTTGCATGTCAGGCTGCCGATCGGCAATTGACCAGCATTCAGTTGAGGGGTTTAGGATTGTATTTGGGGGTGGGGAAAGAAAGGATAACAGTGAGTTGCGGTGGGGTCCTGGGCGAGCCGGGGGAGGTGGGGATACAGCTTCTTCCCAGGATCACAGGAATAGTGGAGTGAGGTGAAGGAGGAACTATAGTCGAGCAGTTAGGGGGGAAGGAGATATTTAGGTCTGGGTGGTCAGGAGAGGAGAGATGGCTCAAGGCTTGGGTTGGTCTAGGAGAAGAGTTGCCGGGAGGTGATCCAACTGATGCGATACCGCTAGGGATAGTACTCCCTTATTGAGGGAAAGAATTGTTATTTTGTACATAGCCCATGGTATGGGTATGATTGGCGATATTGATAGAGGAGTGGGCATTAAAGTATTTCCTGAGAGAGGAAAGTTCCAACGTCAGGATTGAGAGGTGGAGTTCTATGTTGAGAAATTACTGGGATAAGAGAGAGAAGGCTAAGGAGGCAAGGAGGTTGGGAGAAGGGGCAGGTTCAAAGTTAGACGGGGAGGAAGGACTAGGCGAAGGATGTGAAGGGAACCCCCGGTGGGGGGTCGTGATGGGAATTCCGGTTGCTAGGATGAGGGTGCAAAGTAGAGCGAGAGCCAGCAACCCCAGGGACCTGATGGGTGCTATGAGACAATAAAAGGGGATAGGGAGAGTGAGGAGGGTGCCATCTTGTCTATGTGGGTAGGGGTTCTTTAGAAAACAAGAGATTGGACTCATCAGTGGAGCAGTTGGGGGATAAGTGTGAGGTGGCTCGGTGCGAGGGAGGGACAGTGTAGGTAGATCAGTGTCAGGGGCCTGGGGGTAATGAGAGGGAAGAAGAGAGTGATTAGGGTTGAGTAGGGAAAAGTCCAGAGGAGGAGAGAGAGTTTGGGTGGCAGAGTAGGTGGTAGGAATATCAGAAGAAGGAGAAGGAGCAGACAAGGCTATGGGTGAGAGGGTTAGGGTAGCTGAGGATGATGTGGGAAAGTCAAATGGCAGAGAGGATGCTGAGGCGGAGGGTGGAAAGAAATTCTGGGATTTGGCGACTTCCCAGGTAGTTGTAGGCTCAGGGAGCTGGGGGTTGGCGACGTAAGAAGCGAGGCCGAAATGTCTTCCTGTGATTTAGAGGCTGACGTGTTATGGGTAGGCATAGCTAGTAGATGGGATAAGGTGCTGAAGTGGTGCTCAAAGATAGTGAGATGGTTTTCAGAGGCTTGTATGAGGATATTACCAGATTTGAAAATGGATATGTTGATTTCGCCAAGAAAAATGGGGGAAAAGGTGGTGGACATTTTCAAACCATTTGGGATTTTGCAAGATTTAGAAATGGGGAGGTGGTGCAGGAAGATATTTTTCCATTCAGAGGGACGTTTGGAGTAAGAGATGTAGTTGGTTAAAATAATGGAGGTGAGGCTAAGATAGTTTTCAACAAATAAGGTTTCTTGGTGATGTATTAGTAGTTTGTGCTTAAAGTTCTTCTTAGCATTTTTAGAGAGATTGGGTTGGCAAAGGATAGTCCAAGAATTGGGGCCATGTCTAGTGATGAGTGAGTCCGGTGCTGCAAGGGTATGATTGAGGGGAGGCATGGTAATTCAGTTAGGATGATCTAGGTGAGTGAGCAAGTTGTGAGGGAGATAGGAAGGGGCCACAGGGAGGGGAGAATAGTAGTGGTGGGGGGGTGGGAGAGAAATCTGTGAAAGGGAAATTAGCCCCAAAACAAAGGCAAGGGTCTTGTTACGCAGGAGCTAGAGATGGAGAGGCGTTAGGGAGAAGGTAGATGGGAAACAGGTGGGAATCCCAAAGTTGAATCCGTTCTGTAGGACTGCGCAATGAGGTAGGAGAGAATGAAATAGTGGTCAATCAGTTGGGGAGACCAGACAATAGAGCTAAATGGGAGGAGGAAGAGAAAAGTAGGAGGAAGAGAAACAATGATAAAAAAACAGATCAGAATAATACTAAGAGGCAAAGTGCAGTATGCTATTGCATGGCTAAATAAGTAGGCAGGACAGCAACATTGAAGGCAATTAAAAGATCAAGCCGAGGTAGATCATTTTGGGAGCCTGCAGCACATTGGGCTAAAACATCAAGTTGCAGTTCCGAATAAACTACAGATTAACTAATAACTGGTTAAGAAACATTTGAGATAGAAAGCATCCAAATGAGGAAGAAACACTTTGGGTGCATGTAGCACATGCCATGCGGATGCCAACATCGTAGAGTCTGGTGGCTAGTGTGCGGTGGGAGATGGTGTCAAATGTATCCGAGAGGTCCAGGAGGACGAGGACTGCCATTTGGCCCTGGTTGAGGAGGGAGCGGATGCCATTGGTTGCAGCGAGTAGGGCGGTCTCTGAGGTGTTTGCTGCGGAATCCAGATTTGGATATGTCTAGGACGTTGTTGGCTTCGATGAAGTTTCCTAGCCAGGTGTTGACGGCCTTTTCAATGATCTTGGCTGTGAATGGAAGCAGGGAGATGGGCCTGACATTTTTGAAGACTGTCGGGTCTGCAGAGGGTTTCGTCAGGAGGGAGTTAACTTACTCACCCCCAGGTATCGCTTTATTAGCGGGGTGAGTGGGGAGGTTAAAAAGTATGGGAAGTGGCAATAAGGCTATTGTGGTCCTATAACCCTAATATAAAAGCACCAACATGTTTCTGCCCTATTCTACTGGCCCTTGTGGGTCCGGAGCATTAGTCAGGGTGGTACTAGAGAAGAGATCCACCAATGGATCACTGAAATAATATCGAGGGTCAAAATATCGACTTGCAAAAATATCGTGGACAAAATATCGACAGTCAAAATATCGAGTTTGTATCTACAAACAGGTAAGTACAAAAATATAGAGTACAAAATATCGTTTACAATAATATAGTTATAAAAAATATCGACGTTGTTAAAAACAGTGTTTAATTAAATTAATATTAAAATTTAATTACTAAAATATACTTGAAAATACTTAAATTAAATTATAATAATTAAATAATAAATGAAATTAATAAAAATAATTTTTTACAATCATATTTGTAAAAACATATATATATAATAACATACTATAATTAAATAAGATACTATTATATTAGCGTACAATACCAGAAGTGTAAAAAATACTATTCCCACTCCAAAGAGTAACGACGGTCACATTATCGACTTGCAAAAATATCGTTTAAAAACTGAAAACTGACCCTGAACCCTAAAAATACCCCTTTACCCAAAAACCCAAAACTGACCCTGAACCCTAAAAATACCCCTTTACCCAAAAACTGAAAACTGACCCTGAACCCTAAAAATACCCCTTTACCCAAAAACTGAAAACTGACTCTGAACCCTAAAAATACCCCTTTACCCAAGAACTGAAAACTGACCCTGAACCCCAAAAATACCCCTTTACCCATGAACTGAAAACTGACCCTGAACCCTAAAAATACCCCTTTACCCAAAAACTGAAAACTGACCCTGAACCCTAAAAATACCCCTTTACCCTAAAACTGAAAACTGACCCTGAACCCTAAAAATGCCCCTTTACCCAAAAACTGAAAACTGACCCTGAACCCTAAAAATACCCCTTTACCTTAAAACTGAAAACTGACCCAAAACCCTAAAAATGCCCCTTTACCCAAAAACTGAAAACTGACCCTGAACCCTAAAAATACTCCTTTACCCAAAATGTATCAATATTATTTAATTACCAATTAATTATTAATTAACAATAACAATAAAGTAAATATATTAGCACATTAGCTGTCATTATTTTAATAATTAATATTATTTTTTCCCAATTAATTACTTAACAATACCACAAAATTATATATATTAAAAATGTACTCTAATTAATGGAATTAACTAATTACAATTAATTAATTACCAATTAATTACTAATACAAAATATGTACAAAATTATATTAATTAATTAACTAATTAATATTAATTAGATATCAATGAATTATTAATTAAAAATATTTACAAACATATATTAATTAATTATTATTAAATTACTTCCCACCCTATTCCCCTATAAACCCACAACCCGCTACAGAATTACATTACGCAATTATTATAAAAACAAAATTAATTTAATAAAATATTTTATAACATTAATACACACTTTTCACACATATTATTACATAAAAATACACTATAAAATATTATATATTATTAAAAATTCGATATTTTTGCTATCTATATTTTATACAGTCGATATTACTTCACTTACCTGAAAAACGATATTTTTGTAGTCGATATTATGTCCAGTCGATATTTTGTCCAGTCTATATTTAAAACTCGATATTATGTCCAGTCGATATTTTGGAGTCGATATTTTGTCTGTGCACCCCACCAATAGCGTCACCGTGCAATTGTTGCAAATGTGAACGTGTGGTGCCAAGTAATTACTTCATCATGCAAACAAACATTAAAAGAAAGTACTTGCTGTGTTTGAGGAATGTCCCAGTGAACAGAAAGTAAAAGAAAAACAGTAGCATGATTAAGTTCTCATTTCACTCGTTCTTTCTTAATCAAAATCATATCCCAGGAATCTGAATTTTGTCATATTTTGTATCATGGACTTAATGATTCATAATTGCTTCTTCTAAACGTATTTTGGGATTTAACTTGAAGTTAAGGTCTAGCCAGTATCAGATTTACACAATGTCATAGACAATACGAACGTGGTACCATAGGGTTATATATAACATTTATAGTTAAGAAACATAGCAGAACTCTGCTCATTAGGGAGTAAATGCTGTGACATGCAGGCTCAGTTTAAATGTGCCCATGGTACGGCATCAAGTATATTCGGGTGCGTGCCCTCACTTAACAAACTCCAGCTGTACACAAGACATACTTATCAGGGGGTGGTGGTGAAAGGTCCTGTAGCCAAACTCTGGTTTGGAATTGGAGATAAATGAAAGGTAGAATGAGCCTTATAGGGAGAATGCCACGTAGTTGGATTCGTTTTAAAATTGTAGCATTCGCATCAGTGATTGGCTCCTCTTGTGTTAAAAAGGGGGGGGGGGGGGGTAAAACTCACTGCTCCAAGGGTCCCAACCCGCCGGCAAACCTGTATCCCAGAGCTCGTTTTAACAGCCAATCATTCATGAAAGAAAATTGTGAGCAGCTGATTTTTACTATGATGACTTGGAGATCGGATCACGCAGATGTGATTACATCACGTGACCGGAATCCCAGCACCAGAATCCCGATGCCGGCGGCACCACTTGCTTAGCGCTTGCCGCATCACTGTGGTTTGGCGAAGCGGCAAGCGCAAACTAAGTGGTTTTTATTTATTTATCTATTTAATATTATTTATCCCATCGTCTATCGACTTCCACTACCTCCCACCCTGCCCTACCCCACCACTCTTACCTGTGCGAGACACCACTGATGACCTGTCAATCGGTAGGTTTAGGTTTGGGTCGCAGGGCCTTTCTGACCACTTATCTGAACCCACCCACTTGAGATGACTTTGAGCCGGGTAGACAATACTCAAAATGCTCTGCAAACCACCCCCTGAAATGGTGTTATAAGCTGACGTAGTCTCCACCTCCGCTCGACCATGGCGTGATAGAAATCATGTCCATTTAGAATCTGGCCTTGCTCTATCAATTATAGCCTGTCTAAGGAGAACATTTCTGATGTATATTAGGATCGCTCTGGGTCGTTCCGCTTGTCTGGCAGCATTGACTTTCTTCTGAAACATTGGGAAGTGATGTGACCGCTGCACCTCCATGTCCCACTTCCATTGGGCAAGATCCAAAAAGGCGCCCCTTAACAGAGAGACAAAAAAAGCCATTATAATTTCTCCTTAAACATTTTCAGCAAGGCCTAATAAGTGTACATTATTTCTTCGCTACCAGTTTTCAAAGTCTTCCATCTTCCAGCATATATCCAATGATTGCTTTTCCTGTGATTCCTTGAAATCCTGTAACTTGACAACATCCTCTTTCAAACCAGCCATTCTTTCCTCCATCTGGGTAACCCTTACTGCCGTCTCAGGACACAGCTTGTCAACCTTGAGCATAGACTCCTGCAATTTTTTTGTGGCTTGCAGCGATCTCTGACTCTCCAGTCTAGCCTCCCCCGGCAAGAGTAGAGTATAGTAGTTCCAGCATAGGAATAGGTGGAGCAGAGGATTCCGTGTCATTGGGTCTTACTTGCACAGCAGTCTGCCTATCGCTTTCAAACAACATGCTGGTGGCCGAAAAGTTCCATTCAAGTTTACAGGCAGTTGCCAGAGCAGGACTGGTTTTAGACTTTGACCCTCATCTCCCAGCCGTAGGTCTACTTCGAGGCACTCTTTGTGTGGTGGAGGACCCCCCAGTGTCTGTCTCATCAGAGGTATTAAACTCACTCGGATTTGGAATCATCATTAAGTGAATAAAACTTGTGCCCTTCTGGGAAGCCCGGGGCAGTTTCAGGACTGTAGCGGCATTGAGGTATGATTTATTGCGTGATCCTCAGGTATGACCAGATGTAAGGTATCACCTACAGTAGAGGAATGATGATTGCCTGATTTGTTTGTTTCCCCGGTTTCCAAAACTTCCTCAGTGGCCTTTGTACCACTATTACCTGTCAGAGTAGAGCCGGGAGATTGATCACCACGTTCCTCAAGGCGTTTACCACCACTAACTATTTCCCTCAGATCTCCCGACATTTCAGGGGAGGCTAGCAGTGATGGCTGTAATGATTCCTCCTCATTATGTTAAACCCCCATTGAAAGGTTCTGTTCCTGTCCCTGAATGGGGTGCTCCAGTCCAGGTTCCATACCTGTCTCCTCAACTAGGTTTGTCCTCATAGCGGCAGTTTCTCCAGCACCCAGAGTACTGGCTCCGGCTCCCATCTGAATGGTGCTGTCCTGACTCCCGCTGCTTGCAGAAGCGGAGGCTGCCAGAAATGCCTCCATACCAGTAGGTGCCACAGAGAGCTCTCCGCTGCAGCTGCAGCGCAAAGCCGAGTCCCGCCATCCACGCCAACAATGTAAGCGTCCCTCCGCTTATGCCCGCTTTCATCAGGTTTCTTGACAGGGGCATCATGCCAAGACTTAATAGGACCCCACTGAGGGTGAGCAGTCGCCATACCGTGAGCGCTCGAGGCAGAGTTGGATTGGGAATGAAATTCGGCCCGGGCACACAAAAAAAAATTTGGCCCACATTTCATAAACACTCCTCATATTATATCATATACTCATATGCTCACACTACGTTGGTATAATCTTATAAAAAAAACTTTAAAGGGGGTGGGTAAAAAAATGCACGTGTTAGTTTACACTGGTGAAACAAGTGAGGCCACTTCTACTCAGGCCCCCTGCCCCTGCTCAGTATGTGCAGACATTAATGGGCCAGCCCGAGAGACAAAGGGAGTGATACCTGTGCTAAACGGAGGTAATGAGTGGCCATCTGCCTCTAGAAAGGCCTCTCAGACACCCACTGGGCCGCTGACTGTATCAGAAGAACAGAGACAGCGCCCAAGTAGGCCCCAGATTTTTAAAAAAAGCATCCCAGAGCAACCCTTGGACACCGGCCCCTCGGGCATTACCCGAATGCCCGCGTTACCAATCCGATGCTGGCGCGAGGCACTCAAAACACTTGGAGCGCAAGGAGCCTCCAGCTGGGAGCCCTTGGTTGCTTCTATTACTTCTTTTGCTTCTTTTACTGCCTTCGTTGATTTGGGAGCCATAATCTTCCCGCAGCTCTGACAACACTTTGCGGCAGTTCTGAAATGTCCCGGCTTGCCGCAGGTATTGGCCTATTAACTGGATGACAAGAGCTGCATTCCAAAGCCTCTTCTAACAGCAACAACCAAGCAGGTTAGCCAGCGGACTCGCATACAATGGCATAACTCATTCAGCCGTACATCCTAGAAATCTCGGGAGAGAAAGTGAACCAGCAACGGATCCCACTGAGGTCATTCAGCGGCCATCTTGCCCCGTAACTCGGCAAACCAGTATATTAATCAATTCATCTGAATTGACTTTATTTTTAGAAAGCAATTCAAAATATATACAACAATTGAGTCACACATGATCAAGCGAAGATTGAGAACGAGTTTTTTCCCAAAAAAACCCTAAGTTAAAAAAAACATAGAAGAACAAAGTCAAGTAAGTGACAATGTGAAAATAGAAAAGCATATTGTATAAAACCAAAATACAGCCAATGGTATTGCATACAAATATCAGGTGGGTTTGCAATATGTCAGGTCTGACTTTAGATTGTCTCAGTGGCTCTTTGACCCTGTGTCAAATAAAAGGGAACAAGAACTGACCTGGGGAATGGCTGAATAATGTGTTTTCACACCATCACCTGAGGACATTGTGTCACCTATTATGACTCACAAAGGACTGTCTTGATGAAATAATCACCCTCTCCCTGGGTGCAGAGAACGTCTTCAAGAGGGTCAAGTGTGTATATCCATGTAGGACATGGATAGGGTGGGCTTGGAGAGCTTTTCATATGCAACTTCTGATTGTTGTATGAATGCACATTAGCACACATATCCTATGGTGGTTTCTACTCCATCCATTTTTGAATCACCAGGTTGGGCATAGCAGGGATGCCCACTCTTAAAAGTACAGTTCTTACTAGCATTAGTTTTGCTGATGGCAGTCAGTCAGTCAGAATATCTTTATTCGACTTATTAAAGTCATACAAAGAGAAAAAAAACATTAGCACAACACGTTAAAAAGTATACATTATATCAATACACGTTTAAAATACTATTTACACTTAGATAAAAAGGTATGTATATGTAAAAACCATGCCTATACTGTGATTTCATACATTTAATAAACTTTTAGGGCGAAGATTGACCAGCAACTTTCGCCCTAGCTGCCGCGACCAAAAAATTTGCAAGACCAAATGCAATACATGGATTAGCCATTAGCTGTAGATAGAGCAACGCGGGTCTCACCTGTGTGAACCCAGCGTTTTTTAGCAATGGAAGTAAGTGCTTCTTTCTCTGCTCGTGATATAAACTACAGAACATAATGAAGTGCATGGTGTCCTGCACAGAGAAATTGTCGCAGCTGCAAGGGGCGGCTAGTTCTGGCTTCTGCCATCCCTTAAAAGAACCTAGGTGGAAATGAATAAGGTTAAACCTTAGCTTGGTTAATAAAAACCTATGATAGGGAATAGTTACAAAACGTAGGTATGGGGCCAATTGAAAATCACTCAGCAATAGGTAATGAGCCCTAACTGCAGGCTTCTGAAGCTCAACTGCCTCACGGCTTGCTTCCTTCTTTTCTAAAAAGGCTTTTTTAGTTTGGGCTATGTCGCTGGTCGTGATTTTCTCAGGAGAACGAAAAAGTTCTGGGCGACCCAGATCTGAAAATGATTTACATAGATAGGCCAGCCAAGGAATTTTACTCTGATTGTCCAAGGATAGGACATCCCTCAGAATTTTATGATTCAGAGGTAAATCGGCGTTTAGCCATATTTTCAGCCACAAAATCAGGGGTGCAACGCTCAATAGGTCCGATACATATGGCAAACCAACCTCCTTATGAATAGAATAGGTAGGGGTTGATTGGGGGACAGAAAGAAGGGATCTTATGAATCTGTTTTCTGCTCTCTGAATGGGGTCAAGATTTACATAACCCCACAGAGGGGATCCATAAGATGCGATGGCAACAGGCTTACTTTTATATAACTTCAACAACGCTTCCATGGGTCTGGCACCCAATTTCCCGGCAAAACCCACTATAGCGGAGGAAGATCTAGTTACTGCCAACCTCTTTGCTTTGATCTGTGGACCCCAAGTGCATTTTTGATCGAACAGCACTCCCAGATATGGAAATGTGGTTACCTCGGACACGGCGGTCCCCCTGCAAAAAAAAGATTTGTGTCTTCTCTTTGCGCCCTCTATTCCCATAACCATAGTATGGGATTTAGATGCGTTAACCTTTAGGTCCAGATTTTCCATAAAGGAGCCAAAGGCGTCAAGGAGAATCTGCAGGCCAACACCCGTGCGGGCTATCAACACGGCATCGTCCGCGTACAAGAGTGCCGGAATATGGGTGTCTCCTGCACGTGGAACATCTGTGCCCCTACCCCTCAAATGTGCCCCAAGGCCGTTAATATAAATGGTGAAAAGCGTAGGGGCCAGAATGCAGCCTTGGCGTACTCCTTTGAGGGATTTAAATGAGGAAGTACACCTACCATTGTTGGACACTCTAACAGCGGCGAACAGCTCCTGGTGTAGCGAGGCCATGTACATGACTAGGGCTTCGTCAATTCCCATATCTAACAGGATTGGCCATAGTTTGGACCTGTTGACGAGGTCGAAGGCCGACGAAAGATCCATAAAGGCCAGAAAAACTGAGCCCTCCTTAGCCATTGTATACTTAGAGATGAGTAAATACAAATTAATGCATTGCTCAATCGTGCCTTTGCTCTCTCTAAAGCCATATTGTAAGTCACACAGCCCGCCACAGCCCTCAACGTTCTCCCTCAATCTCACTAGAAGAACTTTCCCCAGAATCTTTACGGTAGAGTCCAACAAAGATATGGGCCTATAAAAAGCTGGATCGTCCCTCTGGCCTTTGTTTTTATAAATGGGGACAATAATAGAACTGGCCCATGAGGCGGGTGCTGTGCTGGAGTTAACTGCATTAAACACAGCATACAAATATCAGGTGGGTTTGCAATATGTCAGGTCTGACTTTAGATTGTCTCAGTGGCTCTTTGACCCTGTGTCAAATAAAAGGGAACAAGAACTGACCTGGGGAATGGCTGAATAATGTGTTTTCACACCATCACCTGAGGACATTGTGTCACCTATTATGACTCACAAAGGACTGTCTTGATGAAATAATCACCCTCTCCCTGGGTGCAGAGAACGTCTTCAAGAGGGTCAAGTGTGTATATCCATGTAGGACATGGATAGGGTGGGCTTGGAGAGCTTTTCATATGCAACTTCTGATTGTTGTATGAATGCACATTAGCACACATATCCTATGGTGGTTTCTACTCCATCCATTTTTGAATCACCAGGTTGGGCATAGCAGGGATGCCCACTCTTAAAAGTACAGTTCTTACTAGCATTAGTTTTGCTGATGGCAGTCATATCAGAAGAAAGGGATTAAAAGTATCACGATAAACATTGGCACGTTAAATAACTACTGTATGCAGATGACATCCTCTTGACCATCATTTACCAAAAAACTTTGATACCCAATTTACTCCATTGTAGTGCTGCAATGTCAAATGAGACAAAAGCAAAGCACCAATAATGTGTACCAGACAAGCTCCAGTGGAGGGCTACTCCTTCCAATAGAAAGAATTCTACCTTAAATATCTGGGTCTTTTCTGAATGGATGTTTTAAGCACATAGAGAACTGTCTTACCGCACGGATCATAAAAACTAAAAATTATTATGCATGGTTGTCACACTTTCAACTCTTTCTTTGGGGTACAGATGGTAACGACAGCTACTGATAACCATTCCTCATACACTGATGCCACAAATATTTCCCACATTTGTTCTTATGCATAGGGAAGCGTGAGACCGCACTTACATTATTGCACACAAATATTCCAGTGGCCTCCAAATTCCATGTTCCATGTGTAGAATCCTATTACCTGCCACATCAGCTAACACAAGTTGCTGATTTATCCTCTCCAGTCATAAAGACCACAAATGTAAGCTGATGGGTTTACCATGTGACACAGGTATTGATACACATACTTGTAAAATCTCCCAACTGACCGATGGATAATCCAGTCCCTTGAAACACAATGTTAGCATGAGGAGCCATAGATAAATACCTGAAAATTGATCCATTCCTCCACAAGGAAGTTCTCTTATGGAATAATGCAACCATACACATCGGGGGTGCTATGATACAATGGGACAAATGGATCTCTGCAGGAATCAACTCTGTATTAAAACTCTTATTTGCAGAAAACATTAAAGGGATATTTGCTAATGTTTTGCTTTGGGGTGCATCACAGTCTTGATGTATAATCCTTTTTGGCATTTACTAAGCCACGTAAATCCATGCGAAGCTACATTGGAAGACGCTCCTTCTCCTACCTCGCTGCCAAGTCTTGCAACGACTCCCCCCCTTCACCTCCGAACAGAAACCTCCCTCACTGAATTCAGAAAGGTGCTCAAGACCTGGCTTTTCGACATATCACTGCAGGATCCTAGTGCTTGGATACCCTCACGGGTGATTAGCCTTATAGTACAAATCCTGATTGATTGATTTTCAGGGCTTTGTGGGGTTTAGTAAATACAGAGTTTGTATTTTGGCACATTCCCAGGTTTATAGAGACTTGTAACTTAGGAATGTGTCAAAAAGCTATGCCTCCCTGAAGCAGGCTTAACAAGGAGAAATATTTTTATTTCTCTTTCATGCTTCCTCTATCTATGTGTGCTGCATTCTGTGTAAGCATGGGCATTCTGCAGTACAAGTAGAAAGAGGAAAATGCCTTTACAAATTGTTTTTGTGCAGGATGATGTCCCCTTTACTTCATAAATAAATAAATCGTAAATTCTTATATAGCGTAAGGTCTCAAGGCACTTGCTTTGGGAACCCGTCCTGGTTTTTCCCTGCAAGATGACCCCTACTGGGCATCCCCAAGGTGAAAGCCACGCATCCCATCGCGGTGGGGCCGTAGTGGAGATTAAGCAAGCTATTGCCCAGAGATGCAGTGTCTGAACCTATGATTCGAGTAGGCACCGAGGTCGAGAAATATCGAGTCCGTGGACATTTTGGGCTCAAGACCCTGCCGCGTCGGGGATTTAACCCTGGTCCCGGGTCTGACCTTGGCATCCGGGTCTGCCTCCTCTATCCGGTGAGCCACACTTCTCCACATCATTCATAACATCTCCACTTCATACATAAATCAGTGTACTTCTTCCTTTGTTTAACCAGATTTACCAGATATGTGCATGACTTAATCATCTCCAGAATTGTCTTTGGAAATGCCATTGTAACTGTTCTTCTGACATCTTCACAGGTTCCACTCAAGACTGTAATGCACTCTACAGCAAAACATAAATATATTCACCCTGTGATATTCCTTTGGGAATTTCATCTACTTCCTTTGGAAGCAAGAATTACATTTGAAATAGGCTGTCTGCCAGATAAAGATTAAGCAATTTACCTAAACAAATCTAGTTACCTCCTCAACCTACCTACTGTATCTGGGGGCATATGATTCTCAAAGAGTAAATCCAAACTACCGACAGAAAACCATAAATTCAGGTTTGTAGTACTCTTAAAGTAATCATTCACTGGTGCAAAACCAATTGTTTTCAACTCACTCCCAAGAGAACTGCGGACCCATGTTGAAACTGCACCTGTCTACATGTTAATGTTCTACACTATTCATAGCAATCCTCACCAATGACCTTATCCCTCCCCTTGATCTGGTCTCCTACTGACCTCCTCCTCCTTTGATCATCTCTGACCAGGACACATTTTGTATCCTAAGGTAGTTTATTCATCCTTCTCACAGGTCACCCGACTTCAATTGCATCTGGCAAGTGAGGTTCTTCTATCCCTATGAGAGGGGAAATGTCTGACACTTCACCCATGTACAATCAATGGAAACTTGACACATTATATCAGATGTATGCATGTGTTGGAACCCAGATTCCACTGCAAATGTCAAAGTATAGGTGAAAACAAATTCTCCACACATTAACGTGACAAGACACTCAGTAACATATAGTACCTATTGCCTGAGACAAGAATAGACCAAACCAGTAAAAATGCAAAGACCACATTGATGCAACATTTACTTAAAAACAGACTAACAAATGCTGCAAATGTGGTAGCTCTGTGGTACATGCCATTGCTAATTTGCCATAAGTTCATGCACGTAAATATGGTGTGGGAGAATTACGTTTGGAAGAACATGAGCTTTTCCAAGCAGTGGATGACCTAAGTCTTGATAAGCCCAATATTGGTGAGATACCCCATTTATTTTAATATATGAAAAAGAATTTTGAAAAAAAATTGAGATAGCTCAAAAGGAAACTTACAAATAGATGTAAGAAACTAAACTCAGATGAGAGGCTTGAGTTAAAGACATTGATCCAGCAGGGTTGCATCCATGTTAATTGTTCAGAATAACCACGGGCTGTAAAATGAGCACCATTTAGACTGTTTGTATACAAACTTGTCTGTAATGTTGTTTGAGCTGCTCTATTATGAGCCATCTCTTGCCTGCTATCACCTAAAAGGAGGTATTATTAAACAACATATATGTCATTTCAAGTGCATTACTTTTGACAAAGATCATACTTTCTGAAGAGACCATTTCTTTGACAAGATCAGCATGATGGCTTTCTTGACATCCTGGTTTCTCAGGCTGTAGACCAGTGGATTCATCATGGAGATCCCCACAGTGTAGAAGACAGACACCACCATATCCTCCGTCAAGGAGTGGCTGCCTGGGGGCTGTAGAAATATAAAGAAACTGGCTCCATAGAAGAGCATCACTACAGTGAAGTGTGAGGAGCATGTGGATAATGCCCGGAGTATCCCGGCTGCTGAACGCATCCTCAGGATGGTTTTGAATATGAAGGCATAAGATATGAGGATAACTAGGGTGGAGAACATTCCTATCAGGATTGATAAGACTTTGAACAGGACTCTGTTTATCTGTGTGTCAGTGCAGGCTAACTGGAACAGGGAAGGATAGTCACAAAAGAAATGCTGGATTTCAGTAGACCCACAGAAAGATAGCCCCAACATGAAACCTACATTTAATGATGTATTCACAAAACTCCACGCATAGCAGGCAGATGCCATCATAATGCAATATGTCTTAGTCATGATAGAGTTGTATTTCAAGGGAAGACATATAGCAGCGTAGCGGTCATATCCCATTGCCGCAAGAAGGAATGCATCAGTACTTCCAAAAATTGTATAGAAATAAAGCTGGGCCATACAACCACCGTAGGAGATAATGTTTTTTGCCACAATAAAGCTGACCAACATCTTTGGGGTGATGGTGGAAGAGTAGCAGAGGTCTACGAAGGACAGATGACTGATAAAGAAATACATTGGTGTCCAAAGTCGAGGGTCATTATGGATTAGGGCAATCATGCCACCGTTGCACACTAGAGTCACCCCATAAATGGCCACGAAGAGCAGGAAAAGTGGGATTTTAAGATTATGATGACCTGTGATGCATAAGAGAGTAAACTCTTTGGTTTCATTTTGTAGCTTCATGGCTTGAAATCGATAACCTGAACAGGAATGGAAACAGAAGATATGAGCAAAGCATTTACTTGTAACATTGACATTTTTAAATAAACCCTGAGCATAGTTACATGGTGATTTATGCGTTCGAGCAAGTTATAATACAATTCAGAGAAGCTCCTGAATTGAAAAAATAAAAGTGTGCCTTTAAAAGACTGTTTTTTAAATTGAGGTTCAAATCAAAGATAATAAAATGATAGTAGAATGCCATCACCATCAGTACCCTCAAGGTTTCCTTTACAATCAAAAGCTGTATATATAAATGTGTTTTTATATGTAGATTCCCAATGGCAGTAGAGGTTAGTGAAATCTGAAATCGGTGTGTCTTAAAAAACGGTGAACAGCCATGACAACGCGGGGATTACCCCCCACTGCCATTACAACGCAGGAATTACAACGAAAGTTGTTATAAGGACTTTCGCTGGAGGGCGCTCTTGGATAGGGAATAGTTTAATTTTCTATCCAACTCCTTCCCTACTGTCAACGTGGGCTGGAGTTGGAATAGAAAATTAAATTATTCCATTATCCAGCACCCTCCAGCGAAAGTCGTTGTAACGACTTTCGTTGTAATTCCTGCGTTGTAATGGCACGTGTGGTAATACCACGCGTTGTCATGTCCTACAACCCTTAAAAACATCCTTTGTGTAATTGCATCAAGCCAAAGAGAAAGGAAAGCAAGATCTAACTGTTTGAGAGAGACTTATAGGAGCGGAGGGACTTTTCACCTGAGACAATTTTGAATCAAATGAGCGAAATGTGGAGAATTTTGGGCACACTTTTCCAAAGAATATTGCTAGGCTGTGGGGTTTTAGGTTTAAACCTATAATAACTGATAAAACCCCACTGATAGAAAAATAGCTCTCACCGGTGAAAACATATAAACACTGAAAAAACACCTGGACAACCACAAACTAAATGCCATTCCAAGAAAGGAAAAAGAGAGCGAAAGAGTCATTTTTTTCTTCTTGAAGGGGTCAATACAATGTAACTTTGTTATGCAAGCTAGCAGAAAGAAAGACTGGCTAACATTCTGCTTGAGTTTTGTTCTTTAGGGATGCCACTAAAGTATTGTTTCTTCTTCCTTTTACTTTTTCAGTTTTGTGGCCTTTGGTCTAAAGATGCAGGGTTTAGTTTCATGTTTTAGGTCTAATTTAATTATTTTATAAACTATAGAGAATCATCTTTCCTAATATGTGTCATCACATTTACCCACAGAATGGGTAAAAACCCTTAATTCATCAGACCATAGTTTCTAGTGAGTCAGTATTGATAGTAGGTGAATTGTCAACACCTCAGGCTTTAAACATTCAATGCAAGGTATAGTGACAAGTATATATGGGATAGTGGTGAAAACATGACACCAGACTTGTGGAAAACATGGAACGCAGTGTCACTTGTAATGCTCTGCAAAAAAGGTTCTTTCCAAGTTCAACAAAGATTGGAGGGATATTGTTTGTATTTGCAAGGATTCAGCTACGTATATAAAAAAGTTGTGTGATAACCTGTCAAAATTGATACCCCAGCTGGAGTTATTCCCTTTAGTAGATCCTTGCCACTTATTAGATGGTATGCTGAAAGCATCTTTACAATCTTAAGAGTTAATGAGGGATGCTATTGACTTTTTAGTCCATTCTGGTGCACTGTATGCACAGGAACTAAAATGCAAATATTTATCATTTCAAGCTTTATGTGGCATCAAAGAAAGAGTCATCCCAACTATGTCCCCTGGCTGATGGTTCTCAGCCCAATTGGCAATGAATGCTGAGAGGGCCTTTTCACAGAAGGTTACATGGGAAGGAAAGAGCGAGCGCACATGACCCAAAGACACACTGAAGAAGTATTGTATGGTGTACTACAATAAGATTAATTTGCAAAAATCTATTTGGACCTCATATACACTATAAGTACACTGTCTATATACCATGTTCTTTCAGTGCAGAAAGCATTCAATAATAAAAGTAAAATGTTCTATAAACACCGGAAAAACACTTTTTCTGTTGTTTTTAGTGGCGCAAAAATGTGTAACCACTGATAACAACTGTTTTTTAAGATATTGAAAACACTGAAAAAACCCCACCAGAATTTACCAAAAATAGAAACTGAAAACAGGAAAGCCTAAATATTGCCTAAAAATTAATAATATTTCAATGCAATTTGCACCAACTCTGTTATTCAATGCGTCTCCCTTAATTTCTTTGTAGTGTTTTCTTTCAATCTTCCATCATGACTCTTCAAGCAAAATAATGCCTCTTACAGCAGTAAAATGACATCCTAAAACATTATGGTCTGCTCCAAATGAGTCATGAAGATACATTGCAGAGTGTTCCTTTAGGCACTGTGGGTCAGATTTACAGGCCCCTTGTGCCTGCTTGCTCCGCCATTGAGTCCATTTTGTTTGACGCAGCGGTGCTTCAAACAATACAGCTGACTTTCAATGTGACACATCAAAGGAGATGCTCACTTTGTACAGCCCTGCATCACATTATACCTGCGTCAGGTAGAATGTATGCAGGGTGGGAGCTCCCATGTAGTGGTGTGGTGCACCGGCCAGGGCAGCTGACTTTGGAGCACAGGCTTAACGGTGTTATTCCTGCCCCCGGGTGCAACTCAGCTCAGCACCGTGTGACTCTAGGCAATAGCTCACTTAGGGCCCGATGTAGGTGGCCCATTACCGGTCGGTAAACCCGAAATTCAGTACATTTCAGGTATTCCGACCGGTTTTGAGCCATTTCTGATGTAGGGGATGATTAGGTAAATACTGAATCGGTATTTACTGAATCAGTAAATGGCATGTAGGAGGCACTTTTAAGAGTGCTCATGTGCTGTAAGGATTCGTTATTTACCACCAACTATTAGTTGGTGGTAAATACCGAATACCTTTGAAAATGCAAATCTGTGCATTTTCAACAGTGCCATGTGGCAGTATGTGTGCCATTAGTGCACACAAGCACTATTCAGGGTTGCAACAGGGTGTCAATGTGTCTCCCTGTCACCCTTGAATGTTTCCCTATTTTACCGAATCGGTATTTACCCATTCGGTAATTCACATTCATTCCTATGGGTCTCCAGGCCCATAGGAATGAATGGGAATTACCGAATCGGTATTTACAGATTTTTTATCTACATAGCATTTACCATTTCTAAAATACCCAATCGGTAAAATTTGGTATTTTAGAATCGTTAAATTTTCATTACCTACATCTAGCCCTTAATTACCACAACGGCCCCCAGCGTCTTGAGACCTGTAAGGGTGAGTAGTTAGCGCTTTACAAATACGGATCTCCATTTACACAGGAAGGCCTTGTAAAAGTGATGCAGTGAAATCTACAAGATGTCACAACACCACTTTTAGGACGCCACTGTGTCAAAACCTTACACCTGCTTGAAGCGGGAGTAAGGAGTGACGTAGTGCAGTAAGTATAGGCCTCAACATGAATTACTGGAGTTACGTCGTGCTTGCGACATAACTCCAGCAATGCATGACTTTTGGGCCAACAAATGCATCAGAATTTCTGATGCGGCTATTAATCCTTGCACCATGGAGCGTTATATTGTGAATACAGCGCATCCATGGTGGCGTAAGGACATTTGACGCTGGCAGATATGTCAGTGTTGTAGTTACATCCATACGCAAAAAGCCCTGTTTCAGTAGAAAGTATTCATTTATATAACAGATTAAAAGCAACAGCTGTCTTGCCAGACATAGCAAGAAACCCCAGCAACTCGATTACATCATTGTAGAACATGATGACATCATAATTGACTGTAGTCTCAACCTAGCTGAAAATGCCAGAGTTCATTAAGTACATTACAACGCATCCCCCTCCCTTACCCATTACAATGACCTGTTACAATGCAGTAATGAAGTTGCAGAAGCTGTGCAGAATAAACAACTAATAATAAAACAGCACAGATAAATAACATGTAAAATACTAGTAAAATAAATCAAAACAAAACCATCTAGAAAGATTTCATGTATACCAGAGTAAGCAGAGAACCTACAAGAAACAAAATAACATTATTCACAAACATATTCATTTAAGTAGGCAGGAGGCCTTCTTGCCCTTTCCTCCCTTGTTGTATATAAAAGAAGTTCTTGAGTCATGGTATATATTTCATGTAGCTTTATTCATGGATAGTTACAGGTCCAGTTCTTATTGTGATAAATAAGAGACCCCACCAGGAGTGACTTCCTTGTCACTCAGCCTGCCTCCAACTGTCAGTAGGCTTAGGCAATCACTACAACATTCTATGATGTCACAGTGACATCAAGAGAGTATCAAGGAAATGCAAACCTGGGGAAAAGAGACAAAGTCCATGTACAACATCCCTCTCAGCCTGTGGCATAATATTGGAATAATCTCCTCTACTTGCAACAAGTTCATCACGACCCAGTACAAGAACTCCAAATTACTGACCAGTTGCCCCTGTTGTGCATTTGAAAATTAATTTTTCATTCATCAACAACCAAGGTGAACAAGTGTCGCCCACACCATGCTTTACCTGTTCATGTTCAAGAAAACAACCTTTCTTCTGGTAACGAGCAAGACGCCTTAGATTCCATGTCTGTTCATCATCCAACTTGACCCAATTGACTCCCACTCTCTTCACCGCCAACGGCACCCTGAAATTAATCAAAAATCCACTACAATCTCCAGGCTTCACTTTCACCAAATCTCCCACATCAATCAGGCGTTTCTCCAGGCTGTCCATTCTCAAACCTTACCTCAAACCTTTAGTTTTTTCCTCACACATCCAAGTTGGCAATAATATTCTTCCTGATGTCCTACCCCTCATCAACTCAAAGGGCTTCTACCTGCGTTGATATTCTTTGACAGCATACCGCACAGCCAATCCTAAATTAAACGCCAATTGCACAGTGCTCTTCACCATCCTGTTTATCCGATCTACCAAACTATTTCCTTGAAGGCTGTATAGCGATTAACTCCGAGGCTGTCTAGAAAACCCTTCATCTGCAGAGAAGTCAATTGTGTACCATTACCTGTCAAAAGTACCAGAGGAATCTCCGCCCTTCTGAAAATTTCGCCCCACACCATAATGGTATAAGAAGTAGTAATCTCTTTCATGAACACAACTTCCACCCATTTTTATTTTAGCGTCAACCAAAACTGCAGTAAATTTCTCATGCTCTTGTAAGAAATTGAACTTTGCCCGAAGCATCCTTTGCTTCAGCCACAAGCTGTTCCTCTTGCAAGGTGCCCAACCCCACTCTCAAACGTTTCTCAGACTCCTTGCATGCTACACACCACTCTACCCACTCTTTGACCTGACTGTCCACAGCGGCCACCAATACCTCTCTCTCGAACTTTTGATTGTCAAGGTTTGTCCCGTGTGCTCATCGGGACACTGTACAATTAAGTGATACAGTATCATTTCGTCAGTCATTGAATCAAACTGACATTTTGCAGAAAGTTCCCTCAAACGTGCCACAAACTCATCTATACTTTCATTGCCACATTGTGGTTGTGTATAGAATTTGTGATGTTGCATCTGATGTAGCAAGATGGAAACAAAAAAATGTGTATACCCCTTGTGAAAGTAAACTTCTATAACAAAAATATGTACTAAACGTGTGGTTTTGAAATTAACCCACATAGAATAGAATGCACACACACAAATACACGTGGGATATTAATTTGCATGAAATTGGCAAGCATAATTTACTAATTTGCTGTACTTTGTGTCATAAAGGGTACGCATTTGTCGTAATCTAATTGAAAATTGCATGAATGTGCTTTTTGTCTCTTTATTTGTGGCATAAATCAGGAAGATTGGTAAGCAAATTCACGCATATGTGTTGCTTAAAGCTAGGTAAATACTAACTGGGATATTATTAGAAGGGAGGAGGTAAACAGAAATGCTTTATTTGAAATTTACGTTTATTTGTGTTTGTTTCTGTAATAGTTCCTAAATTGAGTCCTATGTGACTAAAAGAAAATAGAAGCTGACTGTGACTCTGAGGTGGCGGTCTAAGTACGCATGCACCAACTGGAAGCGCGAGCTGCCTGTGCCTGAGCAGTATGGGTCAAGGACAGCGTGGCCTGCTAGATGGAGTACATGCCAAGTTTGTTGAAGTCAGCAAGTTGACTGTTGGGAATGGGGCACCAAATCACAATTTAAAGGGCACTTCGAAGGAAGTAAAACTTGAACAATAGCACCACTATTTTTTTGTTGTAATGATGACTGCATAAATTGAACAGTAAAGGGATGAGGTGATGCTCATCCAACTCTAAATTGACCAATCAGGGGCATTCTAGGACATAAGAGTTACGAATTTAGTTAGTGAAAAAGGGTATAAAAGAGGACATTTGAGACTTTGACAAAAGCTTTTTTTTCGATCTAATCTTTTCACCCCGAAATTAAATCTGCAGGTGTAAATAATGTATACATTTTAAGTTTAGGCACTCAGCTATAGCCCCGCGGCTCTCCTTTTAGTCTTCACTGAATCCTCGGAGCAGAATGGTGGCGACATCATTCCATGTTACAAGTTTAGGGACCTTTACGTGTAAAAGTGGTGAATGTATAGCGAGGTCAACCTGTGAAATATTGGGCCTGAACATAGGGATCCTTGTGTATTCTGGCTAAAACTCTACCCGGGGAGAGTAATAAAGTTTAACCTAAGCTTGAGAGAAGGGTAAGGTAGAGGGAAGTGCTACTTTATCGGCAAAAGTAAAACATTCTGTGGTAGAGAAGAGGTAAGCGCTGTCTACTGGAAATACAGACTTCTTGTGTGATTGAAGAACTATCCTTTTGGTTTTAGTGAAACAGACCAATGGAGTTGTTTTATCTAGTTACTAACTGATTTTGCTGTATAAAAGTGTAAATACAGTGTGCTGATAAATTTTCTAAAGGAGGGGTCAGTCGCAGCTGCAGAAGCCGGAGCAGGGCCGACGTCAAAGGTGACGCGCTGGGATTGGTCTGTATGACCAAGACAGAGTAAGGGCTAATTGGTGCATCAGCGAAAGCAGCAAAACAATTGGTTGAGCACTAATGAAACATATCTTGTTCTAATTGGTGCAATAGTGTGAACCGCGCTGCGATAGGCTGGTGTTACGAAGCAGTTTACGGAAGAGTGAGCGATCTTTTGAAAAGACAGGAGATTAATAGCAAAATGGAATTTTATTACGGAATGGAAAAGAGAAATCTTCATGGTTTCAAAAAGTAAATAATGTGTTTGAAAAGGATAAAGTAATTGGAACAAGAGAGGGATAAGTAATTTCTCGGCCGAAAACACCTGCATCATACATTATAACAAAATATGGCTACCATACCTGTATATGGTTAGAAAATTGGGCAAGATATACCAAAAATGATGGTGCATTAGCTTTCCCAGAAAAAGAATCTTTCAGTCTCGCGGTGTTTTGTATTTTTACAAAAAACAAAGTATTGCAGAAACCTTATAGAGTGGATTTTACTGACAAAGATATAGAAAACATGAATACAGCAGGGAGAATTACTCAAATAAAAGAATTAATTGTGTTATTGAGAAAATGGGGAGACATTGATAAATGGAAAATGATTTGGACAAAGAAAAGAGAAGAAAGCTCTGACAAATCCACATTAGCGTTTCCAGTAAGAGAAAAAGAAGAAGTGGTAAAATAATTTCCTATGAGAGAAATACCTGGGGGAGGATATGTGCATGTGCCTTGAGATTGAGAGAGGAGCCAGTAGAGTGGTATAGGCAAGTAGATCGATTTGTGAAAGTTTCAAAAGTTTTGTGGGAAGACTTAGGGCCCCATTAGGATATCGGGAGGAAAATCACCCCGACTGCCATGGAGGCAGAAAACAACCGCCGGCCTGGACAGCGGATAAATGGGTGGTCAAATTAGGATCAACCACCAAAAAATATCGACCGCGGCGGTAGCTGGCTAACAAAAACCGCCCGACTCGGGCGGTGACGACCCACAACCGACTGCTAAGGTCGGAAAATCAGCGGGAAAGCTACACCCCGCCGCAAGTATAGCGGAGACACCACACGGGAAATTAGGATTTCCCTGATGGTTCCGCGATACGAAGCACTGTTTTCGACCGCCGCGGTCGCACACTGCAGTGAATGGGCACCGCAGCGGACGGTACATGAAAAACATGGCGGACGAAGTCAAAACACCGCAACCATGCCTAACTGAGCACAAATCAAAGTAGCCATGCCCCACAAATACACAAAACACATACGAATGACAAAACAAATGCAAAAAATAAAAATTACAAGTCCCAGTACAACACGTACAATACACCTCACAGCAAAGGCCCGATTTGACGCACCCACACAGCTGAGTATAAATAAAGTCCCTCTACTGACCACAGTCCTTTGTAACACTCCAGAAGAGAAGGCCAAACACCACATCTGACAGGAGAGGGAAAACAACACAACACAATACACACACCCCCACCCCCACCACCACCACCACCATTACACCAGCACCAATAATTCCCCAGCACACAACACACCTCACACCTCAACACCACCCCACCACAAACACCCCTGCGCCCACAAACACTGCAAACACCCAACCACCATGTCAGCACAAAAAATGCAAAATTTCACATAGGGTGAGTTGACAGTCATGGTCAATGAGATAGTGAGAGTGGAACCACAACTGTTTGGTAGCCTGGTCCAACAGACACCATTATCCACAAGGACACAAATGTGGGAAAGGATAGTCCAAAGGGTCAATGCAGTAGGTACCACCCCGTGATCCAAGAAGGAGATCATGAAGCGGTGGCATGATCTCAAGATGGTTGTCAAGGAGACATTCACACCATGGGAGGAGAAGGTGCTTGCCAAACTGTATCCTGAGAGTCTCACAGGAGTAGCTGGGGGAACGGAGGCTGGTAAGTACAAACAAATGGTACCCAACACAATGATAAGTACTTACTTGCACAACCCAAACACCATTGCACGGTTCTCCCTCACCTAACAGGGAGGCAGCCATCTTGTATAGGAGGACTGTTTGGGGGTGAGAGGCCTGTAACACTACTCCCAGCGTGCCCCCTGTTCCACACCCCAGCAGCGTGGAGGCCTCCCCCACCCAGGAGCATATGTCAGCCATTGCACTGTCCACCCTCACCTAAAAGGTAGGAAGCCATCTTGTATTGGAGGACTGTTTGGGGGTGGGAGGCCTGTAACACTACTCCCAGCATAGCCCCTGTCCCACACCCCAGGAGCATGGAGGCCTCCCCCACCCAGGAGCATGTGTCAGCCATTGCACTGTCCACCCTCACCTAATAGGTAGGTAGCCAACTTGTATTGGAGGACTGTTTGGGGGTAGGAGACCTGTAACACTACTCCCAGCATGCCCCCTTTCCCACACCCCAGCAGCATGGAGGCCTCCCCCGCCCAGGAGCATGTGTCAGCCATTGCACTGTCCACCATCACCTAACAGGAAGGTAGCCATCCTGTATTGGAGGACGGTTTGGGGGAGGGAGGCCGGTAAAACTAATCCCAGCATGCCCCCTGTCCCATACCCCAGCAGTATGGAGCCCTCCCCCACCCAGGAGCATGTGTCAGCCATTGCACTGTCCACCCTCACCTAACAGGTAGGTAGGCATCGTCACAGGTCTGGCTGTTTCTGGTTGAGAGACTTTCAACACTACACACGGCACCAATTGCATACAATCCATCCACACAGGACTTGTATGATTAGTTGATGTTTTCATGCAGCATGTAATAACAGCCAGTATTGCATGTAACAATAATACAAAAGTTGTCTCAATTGTGTAGTGTACAGACAGCAGATGACATGCAGCTAACAGAATACTTGCACATTGCCCTACACTGACCATTTCCCATCTAATGCACAAGTGATGAAGATCTTGCTGCTGAGGACAACAACGACCAGCAGAGCCAGTCTCCACCCCCGGTACATGGACTCTCGGATGTTGACTCCAAGGACAGTTTGGACGATGAGCTCCAGGCCAGCCCATTTGGTGTGCCAAGGCCCAACAGGTCCCAGGACCCCATCCTCCCCATCAACACGTCTGCTGCACCAACAACTGCACAGCATGCCCCTGCAGTCATGGCCTGTGTCTCCACCGCTGTCACCTCGGCCACCACCAGCACCCTCCCTGTCCCAGGGGATGACCAGAACACAACACCAACTGTGGAGGGCAGGGAGAGTGTGCAAGGGCCCACTGTGGTGAGGCAACAGGTCCATGGCAGCAGGGCAGGTGGGAGGGCCAGGGTCCCCCCCCCAGACCTAAGGAGGTTGGCACACCATCCCTGGACCACTTCACCAGAGTCATCGGTGCATATGAACAGGTCCAGGGACAAAGTGGCCGGTCAGATGAACTTTTACGTGAGCTCATACTGCTGATGAGGTCCATCGACACACGCATTAGTCAAATGGTGGACCTCATGGCCCAGCAAGTGGCGTTGCTGAGGGACAGGCCTGCATCACAACCAACATCTCCGCCCCCTTCTGTTGTGCTGCAGGATGACAGTGCACCATCCTCCCCTGCGTCAACAAAGAGGGGCGAGTCCTCAGACCCCTCTGGCCATTCAGCAGGCCCCCCACCACCAAAAAGATCAAGGGGGCATCCAAAGAAGACCCTGGGAGTCTTCAGAGGCAAAGCACCAGCCACACGTCAGTCATAGAGCCAGCCCTGATGGCAACCCTCTTCCTCACTGCATTGACTGTTCCCCACACTGCCTTGGCAATGGCACTTGTCTGTTGGACTGAGTCACCACATCCATGTGGTGTCTACTCTTGTATCTCATCTACCATGACTGTCAAATAACTGCCCATTCACCACCTTCATGTAAATATTCCTGCACCACTCACATGTCGACTTTGCAAATAAAAAACCTGACGCACCAGATCTTGTGCTGTATCGTTTTTAGTGCAATATTTACAGTTTTGAAAATGTCCATGATGTGTCCAAATGATGTACAGTATGTAGGGCAGGATTATTCTGAAGCACCTAGGGAGACACAACAGAACAACAGTCACTGGTGTCATTGTGGCATCACAGACATAACACTACACAAAACATACACATGAGACTATAGGCATACAAGACTATTTACAGCAGGTATTAACAAATAGAGTCCAGCATATGTACACATATGGAACTTCAATGCCACCTTTCCTACACACAGGTGACTCAACATGGGCCTGTCTGTACCATCCTCAGATAGCCCTGCACAACAACAACATCCACAATAGGCAATGTACAAGTTGTACATCTTTACAAACCTTCAAGTGAAGTAGTGGGCAATGAGCTGTTGACGAATGTCAATTCCTACCTCCTCTCCACTGTCCTCATCACTGGACTCAGGTCCTTGGGCAGGGGCAGGCCTTGGTTCCTCTCCATCATCCAGGAGCAGGGGAATCCCCTTGTGAATGGCCATATTGTGCAGCATACAGCATGCCACATTGATCTTGCAGACCTTCCCAGGCGAGTATGCCAGTGCTCTGCCAGTTCTGTCAAGGCAGCAGAATCTTGACTTGAGTAGCCCAGAAGTCCGCTCAATGACACGTCGGGTTCTGCCATGGGCCTCATTGTACCTGACGTCAGCCGGGGTCCTGGGATTTCTCAGTGGACTCAGCAGCCATGGGCGACTGGGATATGCAGAGTCACCTAGGAATGACAAACACACACTGCAATGTTGCACAGGCAGAGGGCAGCAGGTCATAAACACACAGCACGCCATGTCACTGGGCATACTCACTTACAATCCAAGCATGATCGGGATGCAGGTTAGCCATAATCCGGGGCACGATGCTGTTCCTCATGACGTATGAATCATGGGCAGATCCTGGAAATCTTGCACACACATGTGAAATTGTCATGTCCGCGCGGCACACCACCTGCACATTTATAGAATGGTAATGTTTGCGATTCCTAAAAATATGCTCAGTGGCCTGTGGTGCCACCAGACCGACATGGGTACAATCGATGGCACCAACAACATGGGGGATGTGCCCAAGGGCATAGAAGTCACCCTTCACACCTGGCAATTCGTGTCCCCTGGGGAAATGTATGTAACAATCCTTATATCTCATCATGGCTGCAAAAACATCCCTCAGCAACATGCTAAACATGGGTTGCAACATCCCTACATCGCCGGCCACGGTCTCCTTGAAGGAACCAGTTGCAAAAAAGTGAAGGGCTGCCATCACTTTGTATGTGGGTGTGAAGGCTGTTGGGAAGTGGCAACGAGGCTGCAGGTGGGGCTCCAAAAGATCATAAAGGGTCTTCATGGTCGCTCTATCGAGGCAGAATTTTCGGATGATCGCTACATCCTCCATGTCCCCGAGCACTGTCAGGTGACATACGAGATTTGGCCTCCTTCTGGTTGAGATGTACATGGACACATGTCAATGACAACCATCATGAGGTGGACTCAGCACATACCATTAAGCATGTCACGCAAAACCTTACAATTCCATGAGAGATGCGTGGCACACAAGGTTACATGTGTTTAAATTTGAGACACACAGAGGACACAGCAATCCATTTTCAATGCACAGGTGTCACAAACTTAACAGAATGTTAATGCAAATGCACAGTTTCTGAACACGACATTCCACATGTGCATGCCACATCCCGTACCATCCCCTAAAGTGTGTAAGATGACCATGAATGCCTCACACACATCTGCTGTACCTGTCACACCTCAGTGCATCATGTGAAGCGGGCGCACATCAAGAGCACAATGATCACAGTAGATGGTAAACTTGCGTGCATGGGCTGATATGAAGTATGAAACAACACCATACAGTGAGACAAGCCTTGCCAAGGTCAGCACTGACCCACAACACATTGATTGTTTACACATTATTCACACCAGCTTATCACTGTCAGGCATCATCAACCATCAAATGCATCAGTGACATTGCAGGAACACAGACCAATGTGCATCACACATATCGTGCAACCACCTGTGCATGAAACAAATAAATGGCATTGTGTGCACAATGATGTGCCATTAAACATGTTGCTGCTGTGTATTGATGCAGAGTTCACGATTGAATTTGGCATTGCATGTGACCAAATTGGCGGTTGCTACAGCCTGTTCATGGCGGTGTGACACCAGCACCACCCCCTACACAAGTGAGGTAGAGATTGACATGGGTTTCTGGCAGTAGGCATGCAGCGCCACACATATGGCGGATGTTACCGCCTGTCCACGGCGGTGTGACACCAGCACCACCCCCTACACAAGTGCTGTAGAGATTGGCATGGAGACATGGGTTACTGGCAGTGGGCATGCAGCCCCACACGTATGGCGGTTGTTACCGCCTGTCCACGGTGGTGTGACACCAGCACCACCTGCTACACAAGTGCAGTAGAGATTGACATGGAGACATGGGTTGCTGGCGGTGGGCATGCAGCGCCACACATATGGCGGGTGCTACTGCCTGTCCACGGCGGTGTGACACCAGCACCACCCCCTACACAAGTGCGGTAGAGATTGGCATGGAGGCATAGTTTTCTGGAGGTGGACATGCAGTGCCACACATATGACGGTTGCTACCGCCTGGCCACGGCAGTGTGACACCGCCATGGAGCATTGCCTACAGCCAATGGGAGCGATGATGGCGGTGGCATGATGCAGGTTTGAAAATCGTGGAAGGCGTGCTCCCACACCACTGAGCTGGTCATTGGATGCTTTAGAATGAGGCAGTCCTGCAAAACCAATAATTGCAGCTTTGCACCTCACTAACAAGCCCAGGGGGCTATAAATATGTGGGAGTGAGCTACACATTTTCACTGCCCACAGAGCCTGCTGCCTGGGACCCTCACCTGCTGCTGCCAGAAGTGCCTGCTGCCTGGGACCCTCCCCTGCTGCTGCCAGAAGTGCCTGCTGCCTGCCGGCTGCCTAGGAACCTCTCCTGCTGCTGCCAGACGTGCCTGCTGCCTGGGACCCTCTCCTCCTGCTGCCAGAAGTGCCTGCTGCCTAGGACCCTCTGCTGCTGCTGCCTGGAACCCTCTCCTGCTGCTGCCAGAAGTGCCTGCTGCATGGGACACTCTCCTGCTGCTGCCAGAAGTGTCTGCTGCCTGGGACCCTCTCCTGCTGCTGCCAGAAGTGCCTGCTGCCTGGGACCCTCTGCTGCTGCTGTCTGGGACCATCTCCTGCTGCTGCCAGAAGTGCCTGCTGCCTGGGACCCTCTCCTGCTGCTGCCAGAAGTGCCTGCTGCCTAGGACCCTCTGCTGCTGCTGCTTGGGACCCTCTCCTGCTGCTGCCAGAAGTGCCTGCTGCCTGGGACAATCTCCTGCTGCTGCCAGAAGGGCCTGCTGCCTAGGAATCTCTGCTGCTGCTGCCTTGGACCCTCTCCTGCTGCAGCTAGAAGTGCCTGCTGCCTGGGACTCCTCACCACCCTCTTCAACCACAGGTGTTACATGTCCAAAGGGATGGCAAGAACTGAGAAGATCTGTCCCAGTCCATTTACAAGCGAGGAGCTGGAGGTGCTAGTGGACAAGGTGCTGGCACAGTACCCGAGGCTGTATGGTGGCCCCAATGGAGTGGTAAGTAATCATTGAGGGTGCTGTTTGGCAGGGGGGGGGGGGGGTCAGACATGCATGGTACTAGTGATGTGTGCCACCCACAGAGGGGTTTCAGTGAGTCATCCTGCATGTGTGTGTGATTGGCATGTAGCCTCTACGCCCTCATGCATGCATACTATGATAACTATTTGGGCCATGCAGAGTGCCCTTGTGAGGTGTCCCCCAGTTTGGGAATTAGGGGGATTACAATTGGTCTGGACTCTGCATATTGCTACTGTTGTGATAGATGTTGGTACATGACACCGTATAACTGGTCATTTACCCTACTTTTCACCCAAACCTGCAGCTCAAGGTAAACCAGCGTAAGGCTGTGTGGAGTGCCATTGCTGCAAAAGTATGGGCCCTGGGGGTATCCAACAGACGACGCACCCACTGCCACAAGAGGTGGGACGACATCAGCCTGCTGGCAAAAAACGTGGCAGAGAGGACCTTGGGGCTGCAACCGCGCAATGGGCGTCTGGCACGGCATAACTTGACACCACTGATGTTCCGCATATTGGCAGTGACTAATCCGGAGTTGGATGCATGTCTGCAGGAGCATGGCCAGCAAGGCAGGGGTGAGTATTTGGGGAGGGTGACATTGCCTGGGAGTGGATGCATGTGTACAGAACCAGTGGCAGCGGTGAGCCATGTTATGTTTGCTGGGTGGTGCAGTGATGTGTAATGTGAGTGGCTACCGGGATGTGTGCTAGTGTCAAGCATTGTGCCAAACAGCTCTTACAAGGCTGATCATCCCTGCTGTACTTTATCATAGCCAGGTGTTTTGGGATCCACATGCTCATTCTGCATTGTGATGGTGTGGGAAATGTATTAGGGGGGTTAACATAAGGGTCCACTATCTGAGTGTGAGTTTATGTATTCCGACTTTGCATGCACCATGATTGTTGAGGGTCACACGTCTGACAACAAGGTACCCCAGAGTACCACATGGTGCTTGGTATGGCCTACTTGGCATTGTGGACTGTCATGTACTAATAGGTGTGTGTGTTCTCCCATCAGGTTCCCTGAAGGCCTGTCAGTGGCAATGAGTGTTGGGACATGATAGGTGTGGAAATGTCAAGTTGTGTGTGGTATACTTCATCCATGGGCAAGGTGTTGTGCTGTGTGGCCTAAACATGGCTCAGTCATGGCAGGTATTCAGTGTTGTAGGCACTGTTCTGGTGTATGTAGTGTGTTACTGCAATGTTTATGCAGGGTGTGGTGGTCAGCATGTTGATTTGGGCATCCATTGTATGCATGCTTTTATTTGCTTTGTCCTGATGACGTTATTTTTTACAACCCTGCATCTCTCTCTCATGCAGAATCGCACGGAGGAACAGGAGCCAGAAACCAGTGGTGGCGAGAGTAGCACTACAGCTGCACCGGAGGCCAGTGACACAGAGCTCACCAGCGCATCTGAAGGGGACAGGAGTATGCAGAAGGAATCCGTGGCTGAGACACAAAGTACTACATCATCTGATGCGAGTGGTGATGAATCCATGTTGTCAGGTACAAGGGATGGGGAGTCTGCTATATCGTCTACCACTTAACGACCAATGCCCAGCCTCCCATCCACTTCTTCTGGTGCTGCCTGTGTCCGTAACAGGGGATGAGTTACATTCACACCTGGCACCGCTGAGCCTGCACCTGTCCCCCTGCTGCCCTCAGTACTGAGTGTGTAGAGCTCCTGCGCCAGCTTTGTGTGGGCCAGACCGCCCTGCTCAATGCCTTCAGTGACCATGACAAGAAATTAGGGCAGGTGGTTGCCTACATGGAGGGCATACACTCTGACGTGCGTGGGCTCCACCGTACAGTCCAGTCTTTGTCATCCGCAGTAACATCTGCCCTCAACAAGCACATGCTCCCATTCCTGCTCAGGTTCCTTTGTCCACCCGCCAGTCAGTGGCCACATCAGAGGACAGTGACCACGGTTTGCATGCATCACAGACATGATACAACACAAGGAGCACACAACCCAAGCGGTCCCACCCACAGACACCATCCCCCCAGAAGAGCAGAGCCACCCCAGAATGCAAGGACAAGAGCCCGTCAGGGAAGAGCAAGGCCGAAAAAGCAATGAGGCTGACATCAGCCTCACAAACCTCTGAGGCATCTCCAGCAAAGGACTCTCCTGACCCTAAAACTTCACGCAGAGCTAGGCGTGCAGTGTCTGTGCCCACTGAGGAGGTGTTGTATAGCAAGGGTACACCTAGGGAGGGCACAGGCCAACATCCCCCAACCACTTCAACTCCAATTCCAAGCCCAGTGAAGCAGGTGGAGGAGGGCACTGTAGGGGCCACACCAGGCAAAGAGGCAAAGGAGGGCACTGTAGGTGGGACACCTGACAAAGGGGCAAAGGAGGGCACTGTAGGTGGGACACCTGGCATAGGCTCTGCTCCTGACCGAAACTTGGTTGGGAGAGGCGTCCAATCCGGATATCTTTACTGCGATCCCTCCAACCTATAATATTTTCCGCCAAGACAGAGCTAAGGGTAGGGGGGGCGGAGTCGCTGTGGTGGTGAGGAAGAACATTTCATGCTCAGTTCTTCCCGTGAACTCCATTGAGGGCTCCGAATCCCTTGGTTTTACGCTTAGACTGTCTCCAGGTCAAGCTCTTAAGGGTCTGCTGGTCTACAGGCCTCCTGGTCCGGTGGGCTCCTTTTGGGAGGACCTACAGACAGCTATCTCGGAGCTGGCGCTGTCTGCACAGCATTGTTTGCTGGCAGGCGATTTTAATTTTCATCTTGATGTCACAGACGATCCGGATGGGGCTAAACTGCTGGATATTACATCTCCGCTTGGCCTGGCACCGTTTGTGTCAGGGCCTACACATGAGAAAGGGCACACCCTCGATCAAGTGTTCTCTTCTGTCCCTATTGTTGACATTGAAACGCGGCCGGTGCTCTGGTCGGATCATAGGCTGATTGGGTTTTCCGTGTTGGAGAATGGGCGGTCTGACACCTGCGCCCCCACGGTGCCCAGATCGGCCTCGAGAGCGCTGCACAGAGTGAACGCCTGCTATGTTGGAACAGGCGCTCACGGAACATCCTTGTCCTCTCTCGGGGATCCGGAAAGAGACACTGAGGCCCTGCAGCGATGGTTGACTGAGAGGCTAGATGATCTTGCCCCAAGGGTAATCCCCCGGTCCACGGCGATACAGCAATCTGCGCCGTGGTTTACGGAGGCACTGCGTATGGCTCGCAGCCAATGTAAGGTTACTGAGCGGGCCTGGCGCCTTCAATATGATGGGAAGGCTAAACTCGCCTATAGGTCGGCGGTGAAGGCTTATCACCGTGACATTCTTGGTGCCAAGCGGGAATACCTTGCCAGGAGGATTGAGGCGTCGGCGAACTCCTGTAAGGAGATCTTCACTATTGTGAAGGAGTTCATGTCCCCTACTTCCTATTCACCCCCGCCTGTATCACCTGATGCATGGGCGTGTGATCTTGCCACTTTTTACACCGACAAGATTAAGGCAATTCAGGCCTCCTTCTCGGAGAGCTCGGTGGAGGGTTGCTGTGGCCTCGGGGCAGGACTTGGAACATCGTCCACGCCTACGGCAGTACTGGCGGACTTTCCACCTGTCTCCAGTGACATGTCCCGGTCTCTGCTGGCCAGTCTTAAATCTGGTTCCCCACTTGACCCCTGCCCCGCCAAATTTTTGGCCGGAATGGCGGCAGTGGTGAATCCCCTGGTCAACCCGATCCTCAATGCCTCCTTGAGGGAGGGGAGTGTCCCACGCACCTGGTAAAGGGCGATGGTGATCCCCCTCCTGAAAAAGCCTGGTCTTGATGCCGAGGTCTTGGCCAATTACAGGCCAATTTCACTTCTCCCGGCTTTGGCCAAGATCACTGAGAAACATGTCCATGGCGTCTTGTCGAGCTTCCTAGAATCCAACAATTTGCTCCATCCATCCCAATCCGGTTTCCGTCCGAATTTTAGTACGGAAACGGCGTTGGTGGAGGTCTCTGAGATCATCAGGGAGACAATGGATGTGGGTGGCAAGGCCATGCTAGTCATGTTGGACCTGTCGGCGGCCTTCGACACCGTCCCCCATGAGGCGCTTCTCGCCAGGCTTTATGACATCGGCCTAAGGGGGACGGTGTTCAGATGGTTTACATCCTTTCTGGAGGGCCGCCGCCAGACGGTCTGGGTTTCCCAGAGCTCCGCCGAGATGCCGCCATTGGGAGTCGGGGTTCCACAGGGTTCTGTGTTGAGCCCGACTTTGTTCAACATCTTTATGTCCCCTCTGGCGGCTGCGGTGGAGGCTTACGGAGCCCAGATCGTGTCCTACGCCGACGACACGCAACTCCTCTTCACATGTCGAAAAGATCAGCCATTTGATGGGGAGAGAATTCTGGACTGCCTGGACATGGTCTTTGGCTGGTTCCAGCGGAATAGTCTGAAGGCCAACTCCAGTCGGAGGTTTTATTCTTCGGCTGTGCCATCAATCCCGAGTGGCGGCAGTGGTGGCCGGCTGCCATGTGTCCTCCGGCACAATCCTCTTTGGTTGCCAAGAACCTTGGTGTTAAGCTTGATAACAAGCTCTCTCTGAGAGCGCATGTTCTTGGCCTGTCCGGCACCTGTTTCGGCATTCTGAAAATGCTCCGCAAGTTTCTTCCTTTACTATCTGCGGAGCACAGACGGATTACGGTGCAGGCGCTCATCGGATCCAGGCTAGACTATGCCAATGCCCTTTTTGTAGGCCTTCCGGACTACTTGGTCCAGCGTTTGCAGGTGGCACAGAACTCTGCAGCCCGCGCGATCTTTGGTTTGCATAGACGAGCACGGGCTTCTGGGCTGCTGCAGACGCTTCATTGGCTGCCGATCCGGAAGCGGATTATGTTCAAATCCCTGACGCTGGTGCACAAAGCTCTGTTTGGCTCAGGCGCAGGATATCTGTGGAGATTGGCTTTCTATCGCCCTGCTCGCTCACTGCGTTCGGAATCCCTTTTCACTGCTGTGGTTCCACGCGTGAGGAAGGCCCGCATTGGGGGGCGCTCCTTCAGCCTTAAGGCCTCCCAGCTGTGGAACTCGCTCCCACTGGTACTCCGCAGTACTCCCAATTTGCTTCAATTCAGGAAGAATTTGAAGACTTGGCTTTTTAATCTTTTTGTTTAGGTGGGTTTCTTTCCTTTTCTCTTGGGTTCTGTTTTTCTTGTTATGTTGTTATACACTGTAGCTGCCTGTGGAAAGCGCCGGGACACTCTTTTAGAGTAGCCGAGCGCTATACAAACGCATTTTAACATAACATAACATAACATAACATAACATAGGGGCAAAGGAGGGCACTGTAGGTGGGAAACCTGGCATAGGGGCAAAGGAGGGCACTAAAGGTGGGACCCCTGGCAAACAGGCAAAGGAGGGCACTGTAGGTGGGACACCTGGCAAACAGGCAAAGGAGGGCACTGTAAGTGGGACACCTGGCAAGCAGGGTAAGATGGTCCAGATGCGTAGCCAAACAAAGCGTTCTGCAGGTTCCAGCACATCACCAGAGGGAGTTCCAGTGTTTGGACCAGATGCGGGACAGTTGGTGTGTGTACCTGTTGTTTCATCACCAGTTCCCATTAACCCCAAGACAGGGAAGCCATTTCATATTCCCAAAAAGTGGAAGGGCACCCCTCCAACCTCTCCCATCCACACTGTATCCCAGGTCTGCATGACTCCACCTCCACGTGCCACTATACCACCTGGTCCAAACAGCCCTCCAGCTTGCCAGACAACTTTTATCGCTACCTCACCTGTTTCTCTGTCTCCCCAGTCAAGTGTTCCTACTAACCCGACACACAGCCAGCTCCAAGTCCACCTGACAGCCAGATGTGAGTGGCAGGCCCCCTCATACACCTGTCTCTCATTGAGGTGTGCTAGTCCTGACCATTGTTTGCCACCTGGTTGTGTTGCTGGCCATGGAAGGGTACAGTCAAACACACTCACTGTGCAGCTTCTCATGCCCTGGCTCTGCACTTCTCCCTGGCCACTGGCCTTGTCGTTCACTGCAGCTCTCCCCTTGCCTGTGCAGCTTCTCATGCCCTGACTCTGCACTTCTCCCTGGTCACTGGCCTTGTCGTTCACTGCAGCTCTCTCCTTGCCTGTGCAGCTTCTCATGACCTGACTCTGCACTTCTCCCTGGCCACTGGCCTTGTCCTTTACTGCAGCTCTCCCCTTGCCAGTGCAGCTTCTTATGTACTTGCTGGGCCGCCTGCCCTGGACACTGGCCCTGTTGCTTTGCTGTGTTGGAGTCTCCCCTGTGCCCTGTACACTGGCCTTGTTTCTCTGCTGTGTTGGAGTCTCCCCTGTGCAGCCTCTCATGTACCTGCTGTGCCACCTGCCCTGGACACTGGCCCTATTGCTCTGCTGTGTTGGACTCTCCCCTGTGCCATGGACACTGGCCCTGTTGCTAAGCTGTATTGGACTCTCCCCTGTGCCATGGATACTGGCATTCCTGTTTACAGTTTGTGTGTGCAGGATTTTGTACCTTGATCTTGTGTACAGCTGTTCAACTATCACATCAGTACAATATGTGAATAAAGACAGTTACTCCTGTGGTCTGTTTTGTCAGTGTACCTGCTGATTAAAGATCTTTTTGTGTGCGCATTTGGTAGCCTGTGCCTCCTGCTCTATGTGTCACTTCAACATTGCCAAGCTCTTTGCCCACATCACATTTTTAAACAGGGGTAACAGGGTCTTCAGTCCATTCAGACACAGATACTTGTGTTATCTGTGTTTGCTCTTTTACCTGCCATGCAGTTATATTTTGAGTGGTTTTGTGTTGTTGGCTATGTTGTTGCCATGTCAGGTTGGAGTGGACTGCCAGCACAGGGTGTGATGCTGTGCACAGGTTTGCATGCAGTCTGGGTACTGTCATGATGTAAGTCAGTTGATTGTGATGTCAACTGTCCCCTTTGTTTACATGTGTATGTGCCTCCTACTCCCTTCATTTGTGAGACTGTGCCTTGTGGTGCAGTTTTTGGGCCAAGAGTGGTGTTCCACTCTGGACATGGCCTCATTGTTTTATGTGTGATGTTCGTGTGCTATTAATCAGTGTGGATTGCCCTTGTGCACTTGAGCTATGTGTGCTGCTGAGTGCTCTTGTGTAGCTGGTTGTGCTCTTGTATCCCAGAGTGGTGCATCCTGTTGTTGTTGTGTTGGGTGTCTGTGGTGTATCGTCACTTCTAGGGTGTGCTGTTGTTTTTGTGCTGTGCTGATTTGTGGTGGTGTGTATGTTATGTTATGTTATGTTAATTTCGATTTGTATAGCGCCAAATCACCGACAGGTCTCTTAGCGCTTGCTTTGGGAACCCGTCCTGGCTTTCCCTTATAGATAACCCCCTACTGGGCATCCCCAAGGTGAAGACCAGGCATCCCATCGCAGTAGGGCTGTAGTGGAGATTAAGCAAGCTATTGCCCAGAGTTGCAGAGTGTGAACCCATGATTCGAGTAGGCACCGAGGCGAGAATTATCAAGTCCGTGGACATTTTGAGCTCAAGACCCTGCCGCGTCGGGAATTGAACCTTGGTCCCGGGTCTGACCTCTGCATCAGCGTCTGCCTCCTCTAACTAGTGAGCCACACTTCTCCACACTTCTAGGTTGAGGTTGTGTCAGTCACGTCTGTGTGTAGCTGTTGTGCTTGTTGTGCACACACTGCCTGTTGTACATACAGTGTTGTGGGTGTGTGGGCTTGGCATTGGCTGATGTGCATCCCCTGATGTCCTGTGGTGTTTGTAGATTTATGCTTGCATGTACATGTGTGGTTTGTTTGATGTGGCAGTGTAGTTCTGTGCAGGTGCAATTCTTGTGTGATTTGTGATATGTGGTGTGTGTTTTATTGGTGAGTGATGATGTTGTGCAGTGATGTTGTGTTTGTACTCCCATTACCTTTCCACAGTTTTGCTGGCAGGGTATGTCTGCTTCTGTTGGGGTTGTGTGTGTGTTCCTGTGGTGTTTGTGTGTAGCTTTGTGCAGGCATATGTTCAGGGTACCTTGTGTGTGTGTGTTATGTTTGTGAATTCAGCAAGGGTGTGTTTTTGTTTCTGTGTGTATGTGCTGTGAAGTATTGTCAGCCTTCAGTGTGTGAGGCACAGGTGTTGTGTGTTCCTTGTCAGCCACTCCTGCAGTGGCTGTCTCCCTGGTTGTCTGTAGTGTGCTGCAGGGTGTGTAGTGTGCTTGCTTGTTCCTGTGCTTGTTGATGTGCATGTGCATGGTGGAGCCCAGGATGGGCTCCTGGCCTGTGACTTGCCGGGGTGTGTTGTAGTGTGGTTGGGGGTGGTGTGTCCCTGTGGTGTCTTTGCCCTGCCCATGTCTTGTTGTGGCCTTGCCTTGGGCATTGTGCGCATGTGTTGACTGCTGCAGTGACGTGACCGGGAGTGCGAAGTTGCTGCTAGTTCGCGGTCGATGTGTGTCCCGGATGCAGAGGGGTGACTTGCTGTCAGGTGGGTGATGTAGGATGCCCTTGTGGATGTGTTGTGACCCCCAGCAGGGTGTCTGTGGTGGAGTTGGACCCTGTGTCAGCCCGTGTGTTCTGTGTTGTATTTGTGTATTAGCGTACCTGCGGCATCGTCGGCGGCAGCCCAGTTGATGGTAGTTCCGGAGGAGGTACATGACCGGATGCATATTTAGAAATGGGTCCATGGCGTTCATGACCGGGTGGTGACGACCAGGTCTGTGCTATTGTGCTCTGCTATCGAGTTTCCGCTGTGTCTGGTTGGGAGGTGTCTCTGCTGCGGTGCGTCTGCCTGTTTGGGCCATCCTAATTTGTGGAGCGGTGCGGACGTCCTTCCGCATGGCGGTAAGTCTCCATTGGCTCCCACCGCCGCGGTGGCGGGCGCACTTTGATGGCGTTGAGCGTCACTCTGCGGCGGACGGGAAATGGCCTATGTTTTGCTATACAATATGGCGGACATGAGTTCCGCTGCTCGCGGGTGGAAAAAAAACGTTTTTCCGCCCCACTAGCACCGCTGTGGTGCCACCGCACGCCATCCGAATGGACCCCTTAGTTGGGTTATTTGACATAGTAGTACCAGCCGATCTATGATCAGAGTGTAAGATTACCGTGGATTGGCCAAAGAGATGAAGTAACAGGTGCTCCTAACAGGTGCTCCTGGACCTGAAGTAATGCGAAAATATGAGCAAGTGATAGTGTTTCTGAAAAATTAAATTCCACCAAAAGAAACAGATTGGGTAAAAATAGACAGGACAATACAAGAAGCCAAGGAGTCAGTTCACGCATTTTATGAAAGACTGTTATTCGTGTTTAAACAGTATAGTGGATATAAGGAATTGAATGGAAAGGATATGAGTCATTTTGTATATCACTTTGTGTTTGGATTGAGACCAGAAATAGGTGATATGATTAAGCATAATGTAATGGAATGGCAATCATGTTCTGTGGACGAAGTCTTGAGACATGCAAAATAATAGTGATGAAATTGAAGTAAAACAAAGGAAAGTCAAGGAGAAAGCAATGTGGGCACAAGTAAAGGTTGCAGAGCATCAAGTAGCTCAATTAGAAAATAAAACTACAGATGGGAACCAAAATAGAGTAAAAGTAAATTTTAGTACGCCAAAATTAACTAGTAATATAGAAGAATTAAAGAAGAAATATCCATGTCATAATTGCGGTAGGATGGGACATTGGAGGAAAGAGTGTAAGTATCCACCGAAAGTTAATCCAGAAAATACATCATTGAATCCACAGTGCAGAATGAGATCATTCAGCAGCCACAGCAACAGGTAGTTAATACACAGTGTAAGGTGCCACAACCTCCACTTCCTCACAATGTAAACCTACAGAGATACAATACAGAGACAGGATTCTGTGCACGAGATCAGGTAACAAGAAATAACAGAGTGCATGTGAGTCCGGAATATTGGCTGAAAGAAGACAGAAGTGAGTCGGATGACAGTTTCTGACGGTGCCTGAGAGAGGGAGAAGAGTGCGTGCTTTGCGCTACTCTAGAGGTTGATCAGTCTGGTCCATATGTGAATAGAAGGTGAATGATGTAGATGTGACTTTCCTAGTGGACACAGGTGCTACCCATTCTACTGTTAGATCAGTGGAAATTCAAAATATTCCTCTCTCGGGTGATCACATTCAAGTTGTAGGTGTAGCTAATCAGCAGATTAAAACGTCCTTAGCAAAACCAATTGAAATAGAGATTGGAAATTTCAAAGATATGCATAGATTTGTAGTGTGTGACAGTAGTTCTGTAAATCTTCTTGGAAGGGATATACTGTGTAAAATGAACTGTGACATTTATTGCTCACCAGATGGCATTGAGCTTCAATCTCCAGATGAGGATAGTTTGTATAAAATGACAATAACACTAATTGAAGCAGAAAAGATTAGTATGTTTCCTGTGTTTGATCAAGAGAAAATACCTGACGAATAGAAAGAGGTAATCAGAGAGCAGGTGTGAGATTTCACAGGAGAAGATATTGGTTTAATGAAAAACGTAGATCCTGTGAAAGTTTCTGTGAAAGAAGGAATAAGCTATCCAAATATTCCTCATTACAAAATGACAGCTGAAACAATTGAAGGAATAACACCAGTAATAGAAAAGATGATTGAGCAAGGGATTTTGAGAGAAATAGAAAGCAGTCCTTGTAATTCGCCAATAATGGGATTGAAAAAGCCTAACAGAACGTTCAGAATAGTGCACGACCTGAGAAAAGTAAATAGGATAGTTGTTCCATGTTGTCCAATTGTGCCAAACCCAGCAGTAATTCTATATCAAATTCCACATGATGCAGAATGGTATACAGTCATTGATCTATGTAATGCGTTCTTCACGGTTTCATTACACCCTGAAAGCCAACCAATATTTGAGTTCCAATTATGAATTCATTTAAGCAATTGTTAAACAAATCATTAGAAAATGTAAGTCTACCTGGAGAGTCAGTTCTAGTGCAGTACATTGAACATTTGTTGCTGGCGTCAAAAATAAAAGATGCATGTGTTTCAGACACTGTTAAATTGTTAAATCATCTGGCAGATGAGGGACATAAAGTGTCACCATCAAAGTTACAATTTTGTCAGAAAGAAGTACAATATTTAGGCCACAAGATTGCTAAGGGAATCAGGCAAGTCACCTTAGAAAGAATAAAAATGATACAAGGAATGAATCCTCCAAAAACACAAAGACAGGTGAGAATATTTCTTGGAATGGTTGGATACTGTTGACAATGGATTAGTGGATTTTCATTAATAGCTAAACCTTTACACAGATTGACAAAAGCAGATGTAAAAGACCCAATAATACTGAATAAGGCAGAACTGGAAGCTTTTGAGCAGCTACAAGCAAGTCTATGTGAAGCACCAGCATTGGGAATGCCAGATTATGAAAAAGAGTTTGAGCTATATTGCAGTGAGAGGGAAGGATGTGCATTGTCAGTTTTAATACGGAGGCATGGAAAACTGAGAAAACCAATCGCATACTTTTCTGCTGTTTTAGATCCTGTTGCTAGGGCGTTGCCGGGATGCTTAAAAGCAGTAGCTGCTACAATTATGAGTATTGAATAGAGTGAAGGTATAGTGATGGGATTTCCTTTGAGAGTGTATGTACCTCATTCGTGGAGATTCTCCTCACTAGAACCAAGACACAGTACCTTACCAATAAAAGATGGACAAAATATGAGAAGACAATTTTAGGTGCAGACAACGTTGCAATTCCAAGATGTGTAAATGTGAATCTATCTACATTATTACCTGATGTCATGAATGTGGAAGTAAGAGATGAAGTGGATCACAAACGTTTGGATGTTCTATAAGCATGGGCGGAAAATCCGTTACGCTCGCGGATTTTGCGGATTTTCGGTAAATTCGCAATCCGCGAACGCTCGCGAATTTACCAAAAATCCGCAAATTCGCACGCAGCGGATTTTTTTTTTCTTGGTGAAATAATTTTGCGGCGCGCGGCGTTTACTTACCGTCATTCAGCGTTTGCCGAGTTGTTTTTCTTGATATTTTGCGAGTGCTGCGCCATTTTGGATCTTGCTGCGGGATCCCGCGGGAATTTGGCGAGCGCGATTACGTATTCGCGGCTTGCCAACTTGCACAGCGAGAGTTTGTCAACGCGAATACGCCGTGATCACGTATCGCGGTAATCGCAATTGCGAGCTTGTAGATGCGGCAAGCAGCAACAATCTTGCACTCGCGAAAATACAAAATTTGCAATTCTGCACAAGAAATCCACCAGCAAGCAGCATAAACCTTCGGGAAATTATGATTTTTATCTGAATAACTCCTCAGGTTGACATTTGCCTGCACTTTTTTTGCGAGGAGTCCATTTTGGGGAGGGGGGGTGGGAGGAAGGAAGTGCCCCACAGTCTTCAACTTCCTGTTCCTGTCCAGCAGGCTCCTCCCGGTGCTTTGTCCATCTCCTGGTCACTTTTCATTTGGATCTGGAGCATGAAGGATTACTTTTTGTGGATGCTGCTGGATATTTGGATTTGAGGCCTTTTTGACTTTCTTTGGATCACTTTTGGATTAGAAATTTCACAAGTAAGTTTGTCTGGGGCATTACTGTTGCTGCAACTACAATTTTGGAATTTTCGATTTTTGGGCTGTTTTGGGGCCTTTTTCCCAGGGGTACTCAGTGGTGGGTGCACTGCGTCTTTCTGTGGGGTGTTTTGAATTTAAACATCATGGAGGGGCTGGATGGCTTGGGATTGTGCTGATTTTTCTGTGATTTTCGTTTTTTTGGCCTGTTGTGGCCTTTTCACCAGGGGTAGTGAGTGTTGCATGGGCCTAGTCTTTCTGTGGGTTTTCTTGAATTTAAACATCACAGAGGGGTTGGATGGCTTGGGATTGTGCTGATTTTTCTGTGATTTTCGTTTTTTTGGCCTGTTGTGGCCTTTTCACCAGAGGTAGTGAGTGTTGCATGGGCCTAGTCTTTCTGTGTGTTTTCTTGAATTTAAACATCATGGAGGGGCTGGATGGCTTGGGATTGTGCGGATTTTTCTGTGATTTTCGTTTTTTTGGCCTGTTGTGGACAGGCCATGTGGTTGGGGGCCATTTTGAGTGCTGCTACAGGCCCTGGCCATGTGCTGGGAGGGAAGGGGCCATTTTGAATGCAGGCAGTGTTCTCAGGCCTGCACCCATTTTGCCTAGCTTTCATCCAATATGCCCAGGGGTAGTGAGTGGTGCATGGGCCTAGTCTTTCTGTGGGTTGTCTTGAATTTAAACATCATGGAGGGGCTGGATGGCTTGGGATTGTGCTGATTTTTCTGTGATTTTCGTTTTTTTGGCCTGTTGTTGTGGTCTTTTCACCAGGGGTAGTGACTAGTGAGTGTTGCATGGGCCTAGTCTTTCTGTGAGGTGTCTTGAATTTAAACATCATGGAGGGCATGGGATTGTGCTGATTTTTCTGTTTTTTTTCGATTTTTTTGGGGTGTATAACTGAACTGATGTTCCTCTGTCTTCCATTGCTTTTAGGTGCACACGACTCAAGAGAACCACCAGTGCCAGGAAGAAGTCCTGCAGCGGTGTGTGTGCAGCATAACGTCACGCGACGTCACGTCTGGCCACAGACAACTCTGCAACTCGTGCAACTGCGGCCTGCTGTTCTGACCTGCTCTGAAGAAGATGGCCCCAAAAAAAGTTCTCCGTAGCTCAACTAGCAAGAAAGTTGCCAGTAAGGAGCAGAAGAAGCAAGTTACCAAGGAGGCTGGTGTGCCGGCCGCCGCGTTTTTTGGGAGTAAAAAAAAAAAGTATGCCTGCAGCAGCAGCGGGATCTGCTGGGGACCAAGCTGGGAGCAGCACCCCGCTCCATTGGGCTCAGTGCCTCCACCACCACCACCACGCCAACTTAAGTCCAAGCCCTTGAGTGCTGCAGAGGCAGTCAGTGTACTTCTTCAATCACCATCGACCAGTGATGTTGGCTCATCGCAAGAAAGTTGGAGGAATTTCCCTGAATCAACACAGGTTGTTGTAACTCATCTGACAAGTGTTGAACAACCACAGCTGCAACAACAACCACATGTGCAAGTACAAGCCCAAGTACATGTGGAAGGAGAGGCAGCACAAGGAGATGCGCAAGCAGAGGTGCATGGAGGGTCACAAATGCCCACAATAGTTGTTCTTCCCGAAGTAGGGGCACATCAGGAAATCGACAATCAAGCCGAGGTATCATTGGAAGCCACTCCTCCTGATGATCATTCATTGTCTTCCACATCCCTAGCAAGGAAAAGATCAAGGTTGGTGTCTACATCTTCTTCAAGCCCACCTCCTTCTGATGATACGGATCCCAATTGGGAACCAGCACCACTGCCGTCTGAGAGTGAGGCACACCATGAATTTGAATTTGAATTTAAAAGCATTTGTTTAGCGCGCTTATACCCAGCGGTTTCATGGCGCTGAAGGAGCTACTACCAGCAACAGCAACAAGAGGGACAGATTAGACAGGTGCGAGGACCACAAATTTCACCCCGCCTGCTTTCTTTTCTTAAAGCGAGGGGTGGCCAGGAGTGCCATGTGGATAGAGCGGAGTTCTCTGCCCGGCAGGTAAGGTTTGATGGCCGAGCATATAAACTCGGGGGCAGTGCCCATCCTAGCCTGAAAGGTGAGGCAACCTAGTTTAAATAAGGCCCGCTCCCTCACAGGTAGCCAGTGCAATGATTTCAGCAGTGGGGTTGCTCGATGGAATTTGGGCAGCCCATGGATCAGGCGGGCAGCCTGATTTTGCACTAGCTGCAATCGGTGTATGGCATAGGCCGGTGCGCCGTTGTAGATTATGTTCCCATAATCGAGGCGCGAGAGCACCATTGCCATCACAATTATTTTCAGTGCCGGGAGGGAAAAGAAGTGGGATATCTTTCTAATTATCCGGAGGGAAAAGATGCAGGAGGAGACCACCGAGCTCACCTGGGGGTTTACAGATAGTTGGGGATTGAGAAAGATCCCAAGGGTTTTAACTTTAGGGACCGGGAGGGGGGGACACCAAGTGAAGGGGGCCAGAACGAAGGGGACCAGGGACTGCAACCACCTCCTGTCAAGACCAACTCTGTCTTGTCAGGGTTGAGTTTGAGGTGGTTGCAGTTCATCCAATCTTGGATGAATAACATGACGGTTTGAAAGTTTTGAACAGAGGAGGCAGAGTGAGAGAGATTAAAGATAAGCTGGAGGTCATCGGCGTAATTAAATACTGTGACCTCAAGCTGCTGTAGTGAAGAGATAAGGGGGTAGATGTATAAATTAAACAAAAGGGGGGATAAGGAGGAGCCCTGAGGGATGCCACACTCCACCTTTCGTGAGGAGGCAGTAAAACCAGTGAGATGAACAGCCTGTGCCCTGTCACACAGGAAGGAATTAAGCCAGGAGAGGGCAGAGCCCTCTATGCCCGCTGCCTTGACACGAATGAGAAGGATGGAGTGATCCACTGTGTTAAAAGCGGCGGACAGGTCCAAAAGAACAAGGGCTTGCGGGAGGTTGATGTCAATACCCTTGCGGAGTCTGTCCATCACTGAGATCACCACCTTCTCTGTGGAGTGCAGAGGTCGGAAGCCTGCCTGGCAAGGGGAGAGGCACTAATTTGCCTCCACATAAGTGCTCAGGGTACTCGTGACGTGGGTTTCTAAGACCTTTCCCAAATAGGGTAGGAGGGAAATAAGGCGGTAATTAGCAGGGAACAGGGGATCAGCGCCATTTTTTTTTAAATCGGGATAATGACTGCTGATTTGTGGGAGGGAGGAACCACACCATTGCTTAGTGAGTCATTAAGGAACGTAAGAGGAGGGGTGGGCTAGGCCGAGAAGATCTCTCTTAAAACATGGGCGGGACCAAAATCCAAAGGGGAACCCAACTTCACCCGTCGAAGGAGGGGAAGGAGGGAGTCCTTGGTCAGCAGTGGAATGCTAGCCAGTTTGGAAGTAGAAGGGGGAGGGGACGGGTTAACAAAGGTTAGAGAAGGAGGTGGTATATTGATTTATATCTGTGCGACCTTCTCAATGAAAAATTCATTCAGCGAATCGCAGAGATGTTGAGAGGGATGGACTGTTGTTGTGACTCTGTCGGATGCTGCCAGTTCATGGACGGTAGCAAAAATCTCTTTGGATTGGGACTCTGCCGCTAAAATCCTTCCTGAGTAGTATTCTGTTTCAGCCTCAAGAATGCCTTTTTTGTAAATCTGTAAGGCATAGTGGTATGCGGCTTTCAGTGAGGGGCTGTAGGCTCTCCTCCAAGCTCTCTCAGCACTTCGTGCCGCTAGTTTTTTCACCTTAAGGTCAGAGTGGAACCACCTATTTGCTGCATGGGCTCGCTTGACCGTAATCCGCCTCAGGGGAGCGAATTCGTCGCCCGATTTAGTCAGACAATTATTGATGGATTCCAATTGGGCTGAGGCTGCAAGGCCTGAAAGGTCAGGGCTGGACTCGGACAAGGACGAGCAGAGAGACAGCATGTCTGCTTTACCCCATTTCCTAATCGAAGTGTTCTTGGGGAGCAGGGGCTTAGCCTCAGGGGATAGTGCAAGGGAAAAGGAAATGAGGGAGTGGTCCGACCAGAGGCAGGGGGAAATGGTGGGGGGCATTGTGGGGACATTTAGGGCCCAGATTTGGTCCAGTGCATGACCATGAGTATGAGTGGGGCTATGAATGTGAGGTACAAAGTTAAGGCTAGTCATAAGGTCAGTGAAATCTTTGGAGTAAGAGGTTTCGGCGGGATCGTTGGGCCAGTAATTAAAGTCCCCTAGGACTAAGACTGATGAATTATTTATCACCAGTGTCGCCAGGAGATCTTAAAAATTAGAAATAAAGGATGAGGTGGTTTGAGGAGGGCGGTAAACAAGGACGCAGGTCAAAGGGATTTGGTAAGAGGTCGAGCGTGCTACCAAGTAGTCAACTTCAGGGATTATAGGAGAGGGAAGGGTCTGAAAGTGCAAGTCAGCACGAGCTATCAAGGCTACTCCTCCGCCCACCTTGCCCTCAGGCCGATCTGCTCGAATGGCAGAATGTGAGGGGGGCAATGCAGCTAGGACATGATCTGACAAAGGTACCTAAGAGTAAAAGGAAGGTCGTCGAAAAACTCATAGCTATGGGTGTGATGAGGCTCACCAAGAAGTGACGGATACTGCTGCTGATGAAGCCTCTCACGACGACGAGCCAGTCATCATAAAGGTCACTGCAGCCCCAGCGGGCATGCAGCAAAAAGACATATTGACCCTAGCCCGAGAAGCTGCTGAGCGTGATGATGTTGTCGACGACGAGGCAATGGAAGAAACACCACAATCATTGGAGTTAACTAGTACACCAACACCTACCGCTTCCATATTTCTTAGTCGCCAGAAGGGACCTCCATCCACCTCAACCTCAATTAGTGGTGGTGAAAGTGCAAAACATACTGAAGTTCGGCAATCCACATCCTCCACTTCATCTGGCATTAGCAGCAGGACCACCACCACCAGTATCGCCGCCTCCTCCGGCCCCCAAAGACGTTTCAAGTCCGCAGTTTGGGACATCTTTAGTGTTTGCCCAAAAAAGGAAAACTTTGCCATTTGTAGCATTTGTAAGTTGGCAGTTAGTCGTGGTAAGTTTGGTTCCAACTATGGTACAGGAGGCCAGAGAGGTCATCTTGAAAGAAAGCATGCTGTAAAATGGTTTGCGCATCTACAGGCGATCAAGGAAGCCCGAATTGCACGTAATGCTGTTTCATCTGATGATGACGAGGAGGAAGAAGACGTGTCAAACACTTCTCTTACACCCAGTACCCCTGTCAGCAGCACACCCCATGTGAGCCACACTAAGAGTGTGGGAGAGAGTGAGACACCAATGTGAAAAAGTTCATCAGCGAGCGTAACTGGGTTGAAGATATCATCATCATCATCATCATTATCCCGTAAATGCTTGGTCCAGGGCAACATTACAAAGATGTTGTTTACAGAAGCGCAATATGAACGCAACCACCCACTGACGCATCTGTATAACACTAAGCTGGCTAAAATGCTGGCTCTGGACCTTCTCCCTTTTTCTTTTGTAGAAGGGGTTGGTTTTCTAGAATTAGTGGCAGCGTTCCTAGCCGGTTCTATTTTGCCCGAGTTGCGGTTCCAGCACTACATGAAGATGTTCTGGAGGTGATTCGTACAGGGTAGTGGACACCTGCCGAAAAATGTGCAACCATTTCAGCCATTCTTTTAAGGCCCAGAAGCATCTGAGGAGCCTGCTATATGAACGTCGAATGCCAGTGAAAGCACTCATCCAGGAGGTGGCAACACGTTGGAACTCAACCTTCTACATGCTTGAGCGTCTGTATGAGCAGTATACGGTACTCGATCACTATTTCTTAACACAGGGTACAACTCAGAAGGAGGACCTGAGGATGGGTGCGGCACAAAGGGAAATAGTTAAAAGCCTGACACGCATGCTTTGTCCTTTTGAGTTCTTCACGCGTGCAGTCAGCAAGGAGGACTGTATTTTGGAAAAGCTATCCCATTGTTGTACATGCTGGAACACCAACTGAAGGAGGTGTGTTCTGTGTTTCAAAAAGATGAAAAAAACCAAGACCCTTTTGTTTTGGCGGAGAAATTATTAAAGCGCCTACAAGGTGATGAACGTCTTAAAATGATCCACTCAAACCAACATTACATTTGTGCTACTATTCTGGATCCACGCTACGAAAAGGCGCTGGCAGGCCAAGCATTCTTTCCTTTTGCTGATGAAGATGTTACAAAGTACAAACAGTGGCTAGCCTCCTCAGCCAAGAGGTTTGAAAGAGAACGGCAGAAAATTGAAGGAAAAGGCAGTACATCAGCATCAGCAGGCCATCCCCAGTCAAAACAATCCACTTCTGCACCTGTGGCTGCGGCACAAGTGACCTCCCAGCCGTTAAAGACACCAGCAACCGGATCATCTGCACCACCAGACACAACAGTAACATTGGAGGCTGAAGAGGATTGGCTAGCTCGGCTTGGGTTTGGTTCACAAAAGGTCACAGCATCAGCTAAGCAATGTGGAAGAACCTTGGAGGAGCACCTTGAGTCGATGGTGAAGGACTATCTGAATGACTCAACAGAGGTCTATGTTAATGCTGACCCATTGGCGTATTGGCATGGGAAAAAAGAATTGTGGCCCCAGCTCTCCAACCTGGCTTTAAACTACTTGTCTTGCCCACTCGCAAGTGTGTCTTCTGAATGTGTTTTCAGTGCTGCTGGTGGCATTGTAACTTCCAAACGGAGCCGCCTCTCGCCCAAAAATGTGGAGAGGTTAACAATGATCAAGATGAATCAGCACCTCATACCACCAGATTACAGAGTACGAGAAAGCACGCCGGATAAAGACGAGGTGGACAGCAACATAGATGAGGGAATGTCTTCTCTGTCAGGTGACACTGAGCTCACCCTGCCTGAATTCGCAGAGTATGATGACGAAGCCTTATTCTTATTCGTGGACCATGACACCGAGCCCTGAAAATGAGACAATGAATCAATAACTTTCTTTTTCGTCCTTATTCACTTTTATTCCTGTGTGTCTGTCTTTCTTTGTTGTGCACAGTTAATATAATTCAAACTTTAATCACCTAATCACAAAAACAAGCCCATCAGCAGAACTGTCTTCACTTGTTTGCTTATTGATTTGAAGGTGCCGCAGTCTGCATTCCTCAGGTTCACAAGTTCAGAAGAACATGCTCCTCTATCCTCCTCCTCCAGACTCCTATTTCCATCAAAGCAGAGGGCTGGTTTACGCCCAATGAAGAAATACTCAGCACTTGTGGGGGTGTTCTACTTCTTTGCGGGTGAGTTGACGGCTCTGGGGCCATTGCTGGGAAGCTCTAATACCGGAGAAAAGTGGTTTGGACCAAATCGGAGGCGGAATTTTTTTTGTGTTTTTGCTGACTTGCTTGCCTTTGAGGAGCTCTTTGGGGGGTTCCGGCTGTTTGTGGGTGAGTTTCGGGGTCTGGAAGCACTGCCGGGACAGTCTAATCTTGATTGCATTTGCTTTTCAGGAAATCCGTGGTGGTAAACCGGAGTTATGGCCTAGCTACACAGCGCGTTTGGACCGAAGGCCGAGAAATATTGTAAGTATGATTTTTTGCTTTTGGGCTGTTTGGGGGTGTTGTGCTTTTTGGCGGGTGGGTTGGCGGGTCTTGGGGTATTCCTGGGAAGGTCTAATACCGGATAGAAGTGGTTGGGACAAAATCCATAAGGAAAAGCCTTTTGGCAAGTTTTGTAACTTAGGGTTCGTTAGGGTTAGTCCTAGCAGCAGGATTGCATGTGTTTTGGGGTGTTCAAGTTTTTTGCAACTGAGTTCTGGGGTCTTAGAGCACTTGTGAGAATGTGTAATTTTGGTTGCAAGTCATTTGAAGAAAATCCATGGTGGGAAAGGGGGGATTTGGCATAGTTAAAGAAAGCCTCTGCCACTATTCTTAACTTATGGCTCGTTAGGGTTAGCAGTATTTCTATTGCATGTGTTTGGGTGGGGGGGTTTTCGAGTCTTGGAGCGATGCTGGCTATGGATACTTTTGCTTGCTTGCAAGTGGTTTGAATACAATCCACGGTGGGTAAGGGGGTATTTGGGCCTACTTTTACTTTCGAAGTACGTTTTGTCACCAGTTTTCTGCTAGGCCTCGTTTTTTGAGATCTGATTGGGGGTCTTCTACATTTTTGCAACTGGCTTTAGTAAGGGTCTGGGTGGAAGCACTGCTGGGAAGGTCTAATTTTGTTCTAAAACACAGTTTACAGTACACCTAGCTTGAGGGGAAAGATCCGCTAAATTAATTTGCCCACACTTATTTATCCTTGAAAAGGTGACTCAGACAAAGTACGCACTTTCAAAAATGTTGTACTGTCTATTAGGAAAATCAAAGTGTGACTTTTTGCACTACACAGCGTACATACCTTATATTTATTTATCAGTGCTGTTTTTCGTTAAATAATTACAGGCCGGGTTTCAGTCTGCAATGGGGAAAAAAGGATGGAGTCAGGCTTCACATTAGCGAGCCGCAATTCAGCATCCGCCAGGCAGGCAGTGGACAGGGTGTCTTCTGGTCACCAACATTGATGGACGAAGCGTCAGTGCCGCTAATAAGAGGAATTGTTTGCTGCATGCAACTTACTTACCAAATTCAACAGGACAACTACAACAATACAGATACAGTGTCCATTCTTTTATTCAATGAGTGTGTGTGACTGCATTTCTTGGATCTCTCTCTGCTTCTAAATTGATCCCTACAGCCATTCTATAGGTTTTACTTCGGCTATTTTTTAAACCTAATTTAATGTAGCCCTGTACTGTCGCATTCTGTCATTCACGGTTGTCGAAATTACTACTTACTTTTCTGTAACAATGCATTCAGTAGTGCATGCACTTCCTTTATGTCACGTAAAAGATTTATGGTTAGCTTTGTACCCAAAAATGTCTTTATATTCAATTATTGTTTGTGTCCATGCTGTGCTTTTTTTTTTCTCTCAACAAAACCTACCCAAAAAGAAACCCCCATTCCTATCCATTTTACAAACCCTAACCCTCTTCCCCCGGGTTGTGTGGTTTTGCTTGATGTGTGACTAAATGACATTAGTAATTCCACACACTTGCTGGGGAGGATAAGGTCAGAGCAACAGGCTGGTGAAGGAATTCGAGGATATATTCTAGACTTACTCAGCTTCAGTACTATTTCTTGTAGTATTAGCCAATGTCAAAGAAACAAGTACAAGTTATACTATAAATACTTTACCATTTGTTAGGCTACATTGTGGCACTGTTGTAGTCTAGTGTACTGTCACCTGCTATATTCTCTATCGTATCGTTGTAATGCTACAGTAAGGACAAACCAGGTTTCATTTTCTTTTTTTTCCATAGCCATGCAACTACCACTGTGTCACACCACTAGTACCACCACAATGAGGAAGAAATTTTAGCTGCCCTGGATTGCAACCTTAATCGCCATTTCCCGTGGAGCCAGCCCTGGGCCTAGCTCTACTTGCAAACAGAAATTACAGGTAAGATAGGCGTTTGGTTGGAGGTAGTATAATGGAGTATTAGGAGAGACGAGAGATTGACGGTAGTACAACTAAAGTCCTAGGACTATTCAGGAAAACAAACTTACTGTTAAACCCCCACCCACCAGACTCTAAAGCAGTAAAAAACAGGTATGATCAGATAAAGTTTCAAAAAGTATATTTTTATAGCCCTAACAAAATAATCTCCCGCAAGACCCTCCCTAACCCCAACGATTGTCCTTCAAAAGTCCCCAAAAAACCCAACTCCCAATTCCCACCCCACAAAAGTCTCTAAAAAAGGGGCAAGGGACACTATGGCAGGGTGATGTTGACTTTAGCAGCCAGTGCATCATGCTCCTTGCGGAGGGTGGCATGTTCGAAGCGGAGGCCCTCCACCAAGTTCTTATAGTTCAGGACCTCCTGCTCCAGGTAGGACAGTCTGAGGGATAAGCGGCGCCGGTGTGCCTTGCAAATCCTGTGGGGGCAGCTGCTGTCTTTGCTGCTCGGCGGTGGTGTTTGGCTTTGGTAGCCCGGCTCCGTACCGCTGGAGCACAGCGCTGGCTGGCAGCCCGCACGGAGGAGGATGCAGCTGTCCCAGTGGACGTTGTTGTTGTACCAGACTGTGTCTCCTCCTCCTCCAGGGCCACCAGCCACCGATATTCAGCGACAGTGGCATCCAGCCTCCGTTGCCGGGCCATTCGAGCCAGCTCCTTCCTCCTTGTTGGTCTCTTGGATTTGGAAGGAGCAACTACATGAAGAAAGAAAGACATAGTCTGTAACCAATGCTCCTTAAGATTAACACAAAATGATTGAGCAGAAAGTTGTCACAGTACAAGTAGCAAATTGAAAGCACAGTACTTAACTATTGAGGACAGTATCTATGTAACCTCCGACTTCTTCATCCTTGCTCTAACATTAGTGGGAGTTTAAGGAACAAATTCTACGAGCACTATGGACTTCCATTACAGTCGACTATGACAGTACACCAGTCTTATTCTTATTCTTCTCTCTTGTTTAGGAAAATTGGTACGTTATCTTATGCAAGCCGGCATAATGCCAGAGCAGTGAACTTGCACCCGAGAAAAACAGACGCACACCATGGTGAGTGAGACAGACTTGCGTTACTGTACCGGTCCAGTACATGCAGGTGGTGAAGCTCTTACTTTTCTATTACGGGTGGCACTGAGAATACTCTGTTAAAAGGGCTACTTCTTAATTAATTTATCTTTCACCCTACAGTGCAAATGAGTATTAGAAAAGGAAAATGAAGAAGCTAAATAATCTGATTATCTATCACTTCACATGGGATGTATTTGATGACATATGGGATGACTTTAGGTGCTTTGCTTATTATTGAGTGAACAGTGATACACCCACACATGAATGACGTACTACTACTAAACTAAAGTTATTAAGAGAGGTAGGGAGTGTCCACTGTAATAACCAGATATATGCTGTGCTTGCAGTTGCAATACAAACTACTGCTACTATTCATGGTAGTATTTGGACAAAATTACAACTTCTTTTCCTTGCCTTTCCTACACTGGAACGGACGTGCGGGTGCGGTGTTACATGCTCTTCAAAGTAACACTTAGTTCATCCAGTGACCGTCTACTCTCTCTAGATACACATATGCTATCTAAGAGTCAGATAGTACCATGAATGATCCAGGCATCCATCCATTCAAAGTATATGCACACATACAGTTTCTGTTTCACCCACCCAGGCTGTTCTCCTTCCACCCATCCTTGCTTCATCATTCACCCAGCCATGCACCATACCATATTCTTTCCTTCCCAGCCACCTCGGGGACCAAGCAGACACATATCATTCTTCTTTGCCAGTCATCATTATATTTCTCGTCCTTCCACACTTACTTACACCCTTCTTTCGCTTTTCGTTCATCCCATCCATCAAGTTCATCTCAGATCTGATTGGGATTCTTCTCGCCAAAAACTTCACAGCTAAGTCGAAGTACATTTAGAGGAGGCTACTACCTGGTTTATTTATAATACACCCGTGCATAAAGCACACTCTGCAGTCTTCAATCTCAATGAGTAAGGAATATATAGCTTACCTCTGCCCGCCACCACTGTGTTATCCCTCACAGGCATGTCCTTGTCCGGCACTTGCACCGCCTCCTCCCCAGAGTTGTCCTCCTCATCCAATGCCGCCACCACCTCTGCGCTGGCCCCGCCTCCAGATGTTCCACCTACAAAGTACATTTAATAATGTTAGAATGCACCACTCACTACTATATAATATTTGGTCTAGGAGGAAGAAAGAAATGTGAAAAAAACAGTATACAATGTAAAAATTTGTGTCTGTCTACTCTAAAGTAAAAATGTCCCCTTTTCCAGGGAAGGCTGTTGTCTTGCTGCACTTTTTGGCACAACTGATGAATGCTTGCTTTTTATTTTTAACACGCACCACTTTTTCTCCTAACAGACAGAAGCTTGACTTCTAAGAACACGAGCAGGATCAAGTTCAAACCAGGTGAGAGCTCGGCTCGACCACAAGAAATGTGTCCAATTAATCGTCAGCACTAAGCACTTTTCCATTTTCAGTTAAACGTTTACTTTTATGACAAACTTGATTTTAATAAATGTGTTTACTTTTAATAAAGCTTTTAAACTTAAATAGACTCTGTGGTTATTGGTCCTCCAGACTAGAGTGGATGATCTAAAGGTTTTGCAATTTTTGCAAGCATGAGTCCGTGCCTCTGACATCATTGCGTAATAATCATAATCATCAGTGACTTTGGGAGCTAAATGACTCTGCCACACTATCAAGTCAGTAAGGAGATTGGGGGTTCAACTACAAAGTCTGTTATCACTGAGGTATGTGGAAAGTCTAACAGCACCTATTATAATTGATAAGCTAAGCAATGCATTATTTAGTGTCCATAGTTCTGTTTGTGCAGATTTGTCCCTGCAACAGTAGTAGAATGGATTGTCCTCCTATCCAAACCAAAAGTAAAGTAGTATCTTATTCTTTCTTGGTGGTCATTCACATTTTTATTGTTGGCAATTGTTAAAGCATAAACATTTAGAAGATTTGAAAAGACATTATGGACAATCCCAGAGGACTGCACTCTGTGCATAGAGCTATTGCTGACTAGAATGGGAGTCCAATGGAATTGCCAAATGTGCAATCTTAGTTAGCTACACAGACAGACTAATAAGAAGAATCTAGTAATACCACACGGAGTCATAGTCGAGGCAGGATAAGAATTTAGATCCAGTCTACAAGAATATCAAAGACGATTTAGAAAAAATCGAATGAGGAAGGCTGGGAAAAAGTAAGTACTCTATATTAAAATTAAAACTTACTGGGGCCAGCAAAGGAGCCCTCGCCTGCCCGATCCTGGCCTGCATCCTCAACAGCACCCTCCTCCTCCTCCTCCTCCTCCTGTGTCCTCCTCTTGCCCCTGGGGGAAGCTGATGTACAACATGAAAGAAAGAAAAACAGAAAACATGGATGATATTTGTCAACCAAATCAAACATTTCAAAAGAACTAACAAAATATTTTGGCGAAATAGCAAATAGACAACTATTCTACGGGATATATTATTGACCAATCTCATGTGGTCTACTACTTTATTAGTATTGCTTGATTTGCGGACCGTCGAATTGTAAACTTCTTATGTAACTCACTACACAAAGTACTAAAAAGGTTTGCCTAGGATTGGCAGGCAGCAGTCCGCAGCACGCGAAGTGACAGCCAAAGTCCACCGTGATTGCAGATCGGCGACAACACTAAAGTTTCCCACTACATTAACCAGTCATTAAAATACTCAAACTATCAATCCACCACCACTATTTCTTCTTATCGCCATGTGTACAAAGGAAGGACTGGACTTGAATCTGTAGGGGCTGATTTGGAAGCCCCTTGTGGCTCTTTTGCTCCATTGTTGCGTGACTTTTGTGACGCAGAGGCAGCACAAAAGAGGCGCAATGGTGCGGTGTATATTAACAACGTGACGCATATGGGAGATGCATCACGTTGTAAAGCCCTGCGCAATCAGGGGGCGATCTGGCGCAAGGGAGGGTGTTCCTGCGCAGGAACGCATCCTAAAAGTGGCTGAGGGAAATCTACAAGATTTCAATCACTCACTTTAACGACAATGATGCGTGACTCAAACCCTGCGCCTGCTTGAAGCAGACGTACGGCTTGACACAGCTTTGGGGAGATAGGGCACCCCAGAGCATTGATGGAGCTGCGCCATCGTTGCGACGCAACTCCAGCAATGCGCCGCCCTGACGGCACAGATGCCTAACGCTTTGGTGACGTTTTGGGCACATGGTGCGCCGCATTGTAAGTACGGCGCACCATGGGTGATAGTGGCGTGGCGCACAATTACTGTCGCATCCCTGCTACTTTGCAGGGATGTGCCGGTAATTAAACACCTGAACCTTAGTGAGTAGCATTACGCAGTTCTTTAAACTACACTCATACATAATTTCACAGGCCAATGAAATGAACACAAAATCGGAAACAAATAAGCATAGTAGCAACCCTACTGAGAAGGAGAGCAGTGCACCTGAAATGCACAGAAGATTTTGAAATATAATATACCTACAATGTAATGAGCAGCATTATTGTTCTTGGTAAAAAAAAAAATTGCAATATAATAACACAGCAGGAGAAAACAGAGTAGTAAAGAAATAGCTACTACTACTACTCACCAAGCCCGGGGATCTCGAGGCCAAGCAGGTCGAGCAGATCTCGTTCACGGGTCAGGACATCCGTCCAGCGGTGGGTGGCCTGGCTGTAGGTACGCCGGACCCGAGAGTGGTGGTACATGGCCCGGCACACCGTATCCCACCGCTTCCGGCGATCCCGCATCCTGTACCCGCCTCCGATCTTGCCGCCTGCCATTATGGTCCTGGGGAGGTGGCGCTGTACATAGAACACTAGTGCACCCACCTCCTCCGGGCTGAAAATCTCCAGGGGTGTGACTGTCTCCCCCCTCAAACGCCCGCACGGGAGCCGGGATCGGGGTGCGGGACCCTTCCCCTTCTCGGGATGCTTCCCGGCTCCCTTCACCATGGTCTGGGCGGAAAGGAATAAAGAAAATAGAATAGGGAAGAGAAGAAAAGAAAAGAGTTTAAAAAAGTAGTTTAAAATTAACAAAAAGTAGCAGTAATCACAAAAATATAGGGCTAGAAAAATAGAGGGATAGATAATAAGTAAAATAGATTAAAAAAAAACTTCAAACAAGCAAAGGATGGCACAGATTTAGAGAGGATACAAGAAGCATGCCCAGAGCCATAGCAATGAATGAGAAACAAGATGGCCGCGCCCGTTCACGGCCGCGCGGGTAAGTTCGCGCGAGATGTTCCTCGCGAAATTGTACTTGCGAGCCGCACACTTTGCGAGATTACACTTCACGCCCGGAAACGGAAATACGTCATGCAAACAAGATGGCCGTGCCCTTGAACGACCGCGAGGGTAACTTCGCGCCTTGCGCTACAAGCGGCTCGCGAAAACGCACAAAACCTTGCGAACTAACACGCCGCAAAAAAAGAAATCGCATATTCGCACGAATTTGCGGCTTCCGAATCCAATCTTGCACGTGTTCGCGCCCCGCGAATCCCGCGAAATTGCAGAAAAACGAGTTTTGCAGAACTGAAAGCACTCGGCATCATCATTAGGAACAATTCACTGTAGTGCTTCCTGACTGGGGCCCCTCCAGAGTTCAGTTGCTAGTTGCAACAATTGTATGACCCTGCTCTGACCCTCACAGCAGGCTCATAGAATAGCTAGAAGTAGGCCACAAAGGTCCTGGACAAAAAAATTGCACTGCAACAGAAAGCAAATTACTGATAAGGAAGCAGGTGCCAGACCTGGAATTTTAAAAAAGTTATAACATTAATAAACTAACCCCAAATTAATTCATGTCAGTTGAAGGAGGGCAGGTGTGCTTGCTTTTCCCCCCCATAATCTACAGTGATGATGAACCAGAGGGTGGCATTGATCTAACAGAGGGTGGCATGGGTGAAAGAGAGGGTGGCAGTGGTGAAACAGAGGGTGCTGGGAGGCTGTGATGATGAACCAGACGTAGAAACAACATAGTCGCGACCGTTGCGAGCTGACAAGTAAGTTCGCAATTGCGAACTAGTACCAAACCCTCGCGAACTGGCAGAAACCCTTGCGAACACACACAAAAAAAATCCGTAAATTCGCGAGAATTCGCGGATTTTGCAGATTGCGAGTTTGCAAATTCGCAAAATTCGCGAACGCCAGATTCGCAAAATTCGCCCATGCTTAATGTTCTAGAATACTGCGCTAAACCAAGGCCTGATATCAAAGATGTACCTTAATCTGATTACGTGATGTTTGTTGATGGATCATCTCTGATGACAGATGAAGGTGATCTGAGTGCTGCATATTCTGTTTGTACAGTAGCAGATGTCTTGAAAGCATCCTGTCTGAAAGTAATCCGTTCAGCTCAAATTGCAGAATTGATTGCTTTGATTCGAGCATGTGAGTTGGGAGAAGAAAAAAGGATCACCATAGTGACTGTGAAGGTGATCTGAATGCTGCATATTCTGTTTGTACAGTAGCAGATGTCTTGAAAGCATCCTGTCTGAAAGTAATCCGTTCAGCTCAAATTGCAGAATTGATTGCTTTGATTCGAGCATGTGAGTTGGGAAAAGAAATAAGGATCACCATAGTGACTGACAGTCGTTATGGATTTAGGGTTGTCCATGATTATGGTCAACTGTGGTCCCAAAGAGGTTATATGACTTCGGCAGGATCCCCCATTAGAAATGCTGAATTTGTGAAAATGTTAATTGATGCCATTCAATTGCCAGGTAAGATAGCTGTTGTAAAATGTGTAGCCCATAAAAGAGGAGATTATTATATCACTTGTGGTAATAAATTTGTGGATTCAATTGCAAAATACTGTGCCAAAAATCTTGCATCTATTAATCGGGATAGGCAACTGAACATGTTTCAAGTCCTTTAATGCTAACCACAGTAGTGGAGACATGGCAGGAGGTAAAACAAATGCAGGAAGAGGCTAGTGAAGAAGAAAAGGCTAACTGGTTAAAGGCAGGAAGTAGACAAAGAGAAGAGGATGAAATATGGGTTTACAAAGATGAAAGACCAGTAATGCCTGATAACATGATCTCATTGAAACCCCAACTAGCAGTAATAACCGCCAAAATGCAACCAATGTTTTCTCATGGGGGTATTGCACTATATGGAAAATACGCAGACCATCTTAACAAACTGCAGGTCTCAATATATAAAAGGGTCATTCAAATCCACAAGTCTGCGTCCCCAGCCCAGGTAAGACTAGAATTTGGCATACAAAAATGAATATTGGGGAAGATGTATGCAACCATTAAGCAATGGTACAGACTGAAGCAAAATACAGCAGACTCAGAACTGAACAAAGCTTTGTGGGAGGAATCAGAGAAGGAAAAAAAATCTCCCTGCAACCAATATCTACAAAAAGCTATACTAGCAACATGCACAGGAGAGCTTTGGAACACCAACCTGTCATACTCAGCGAGAGGGCGTTTGTTCTCTGTATCATATATGCTTTTTTCTCCTGATGATTCAGCCTGTTATCGATGTAGAAACCCAGGTATTTATAATTAGAGACTTCTTCTAACTTTTTGCCCTCAAATTGGAAATTCTGGGCCTTATTTATGAGGCTTTGCGGCAGTTTTGCGCTTCAGTTGCGTCACTCTTTGTGACACATGGGCCGCGTGAAATATGCCTCCTGTTGCACCCTATTTATAAAGCAGCTGCATCACTTTGTAACCCCCTGCGCTACATTATACCTGTATCAGGTATAATGTATGCAGGGTGGGCGTTCCCACCTAAGCAAGCCTCGTAGAAGTGACACACTGAAATCCACGAGAGTTCACTGAGCCACTTCTATGGTGCAAATGTATGAATATCTTACGCCTGCCTCACAGTAGGCGTAAGACTGACACAGGCCCTTTCAAATGAGGCTTGCCCCATGTGAAAAGACACATTGCTAGAGTTGCATCACTTTTGTGACACACTACAGCAATGCGTCACTTTTGCGCCTACTTCTTCAAATACGTTTTGTACTCTCCCTCCCCAGAAATCTGGTGCAAGTTTGAAGATTAGCGGAGGGATTTATTCAGACCTGGGGCCCGGTTCCTCGTCCCTTCAAGGTTATTATTTTTATCTCCTCAAGTTGATAGGCTCTTTATTCAAGTATAGCCCTTGAGCCGCTGGCATTCATGATGACTCCATTCCTTTGTACTGCATCTGCTTTCGGTGCTAAGGTAGGGTATAGGGCAGAGTACGGTTTATTTTTTGTTTAGATGGTGTGGCATTATTCTTTTGTTCTACTTGATCTTTGAAATTTTTTTGCTCCTTCTCCTTACCTACTTGAAAGTTTGTTTGTTTTAAGTCAGTAAATATTTTTGTTAAAAACATAGCACAGTCTATCAGGAGTAGTTTATTCAGGCCTCCTAGCTTTAAACTATGTTGTTGTGCTTGCTTCTGAGCTTACCTTCAACAGACCTGTCTTCTGCTTGTGCTCCTCATACCCTTAGAGGAGCATCTTTCACAGCCACCAATCAATCAGAACACCGTCCTTGTCATACTGCCCAAGTCCCAAAGCCTCCTCAGTACTTCAAGTGTACCTGTGTGTCAGTGGAGTCAAGCGACAGATCATAGAAGGCCCAGGGTGATTCTTCTGTGTCCCCCCAGCAGGTCCATTCTCCCTCCTTTTCCTTAGGGTACCACCACCACTGGCCTTAGAAAGACCCATGCTAGTCTTGGTTGCCAGATGAAGTCAAAGTTCTTTATTCCATCTTCTCAGTGGGGTCAGGAGTTTTCTTCTTCCAACTGGACATTCTTTCACCATTGTCATTCCCAGGTGCAGTGAAATCTGCAGGGGCATTCAAGTGGTGATGAAAATTTCTGAAAATCTCACTTGCCACAACATCACTCCATGCATACCCCAGCCCTCCTGCACAGTATTCTTGGGCATTTAAACATGGTGGTCTATAAAAAAACCTTACAAGCAGCTTTGACTAGCAGAAATGACACAGCTGACTGAATCTTTTCCACCAAACCTCAAAGGGGATACCCTCCTGTTTTTGCCTCCAGAGGTTTCTCCTTTGATTCTGTATACTTTGGCGTGTCCAGGTGCTTGTTCAGGTCAGGTTCCTTCCTTACTCCTTCCTTTCACAGAAACTGGACCAAGCACTGTGAAATGGCTCTATTGTGTATGTGTAAGGGTCTTTTCAAAACAAAGTGCTTGTCCCTTCTCCTTGCAATAATGCTTGTATTTATCAGGTTTATACATACTGCCATTTACCATTGCATATGCGTGCTAATAATGAATCATTGCCATCCTGATATTGGGGAATTGTCTGCAGGTTCAGTTTACTATGTTGCATAAGCAGATATGGACAATGGTTTTGTCAAGGTTTGTTTGTCAAGTGTAAGTGCTCATGAAATCCTGTGTTTGCATACCTAATAAAGCGCTGCACATTTTCTAACTGAAGCCCTTCCAACGTGCAGCGCGTGTGAGCCCCACCCGCCCTTGCCTATAAAAGACTCCTTGGAGCGCTAGCAGTTGCTTGTGCTCGTCGATGGTTCCCGCGCACCTGGAGATCCTGCGTCTGCATCATCCTCCGGTTTCTCGTCCCCTCTGCTGAGGTTTCATTCCACGTCGGAGCTGCTTCCTGCCTTCGGCTCCTGGTCCAGCTTCTTTCCCTGCATTTCCGGCAAGTACAGTCTTCCGGTCCCCATTAAAAATCGGAACGACCTGCAACAAGAGAAAAAGACAAAGGTTAGCGCGCAAACAGGTTAACAGCTGTGCAAGTAAGTGTTTTAGACCTTTTTTTAGAAAGGAACGTTTTGGAAAACATTGTAAAGGTTAAAAGGCAAAGGCAATCTTTTGGCTTTTGGTGCATCAAGAATAATCAGGGGATTGTTCTTACTTTGTGACTATATTTACAAGAGACCTTCTTTCTTTTGGATACCGCCCTAAGTTAAGACATTATTACATGCTCCAGTTGTAAGGACAACAAGACGTGATCAGCCCACATACTTGAAGTGACGTATATATATCCACGCTTTGGGGGTCATTATGATTGCGGTTTTTCCGCATCCTCGGGGCCGGCGGAAGCCACCGCCGGCCCCGAGGATGTGGAAAAACCGCAGCGGACTGACCAAAGACCCACCGCCACATTAGGATGGCTGGTGGGTCCTGGTTTCTGTCCGCAGCTTTTCCGCCGCGGTCGGATTACAACCGCGGCGGAAAAGCGCTAATATGGTGACGGTGTCTCTCAGACACCGTCCGCCATATTAGGATGGGCTATCAATTATGCTTTTCCGCGGCGGTTTTCCGCCGTGGAAAAGCATACGGAACTTCACTGCGGGGGCCCGTTGCAGACCCCCTAGGTGAAAGGGGAGTGGGGGGTGCACATGGGGGGTACCTATGGTACCCCCCTGCATGTGCATGCAGAAAGCGGCAGGCACAGCGTGGTGCCTGCCTCTTTCTGCATGCACATGCAATGACTTCATTTTTAACATTGCCGCGTGTGCAGCTGAAGCTGCACCCGCTGCAATGTTAAAAATAGAGGATTTGACCGCCAGGTTTCCCTGGTCTTAATTGTGGTGCTGCCTCCTATTTACGCCACACATGTAAATAGGGGGCAGTGGGTGTTGCAACAGAACAGCCATCGAACACCCATTGACCACCCCTTTCAAGCTAAGTATAGCATGAAAGGGAGTCTCATTGCACAGGAGGGAACTCCGCATGCCATGCGGAGGTTCCCTCCTGCTCTGGGGTCGCGGACGGACGCAAGTCCGTCCGCGATCCTAATCGACCCCTTTATGTTTAGAAGTTTAGGGGTCGATTAGGATCGCGGACGGACTTGCGTCAGTCCGCGACCCCAGAGCAGGAGGGAACCTCCCCATGGCATGCGGAGTTCCCTCCTGTGCAATTAGGATGCAGTTTTTCCGCATCCTCGGGGACGGCGGTGGCTTCCGCCGGCCCCGAGGATGCGGAAAAACTGCAATCATAATGACCCCCTAAATGTGGGGTTGTTGCCATTGTTCTAAAAGACTTTGAGAGTGTATGGACACAAGGCATCAAAACAAAAGTATTCTGAAAACATATATATATATATATTTATGTTGCATACTGGTTCATGCACTAGATACCGAGTTAATGGTTATTCTTTCTTTAAGTAGAAGATCGCTTCCTTCTCAAGACAATCCTATCTGGTGAAAAGAAAGACCAGAAACAGAGAGGTACATGTATGATCATGATGTGCTTGTGTTCAGTTGTAGAATAGGAAGGACACATACTCGTATAAGAGAAAGGGTGCCATAATACTTCATGTGTTTATGTCTTTTGATAGGCTCACCGGTTAGAGGCGGCAGACCCGAGAGCAGAGGACGGCCCGGGACCAGGGTTCGATTCCCGGCGCGGCAGGTTTCTGGACCAGGGTCAGCGGACTCGATAATTCTCTCGCCTCGGTGCCCACTCTGATCAGCAATCACACTCGGCAACTCTGGGCATTAGCTTGCCTCATCTTCACTAACGGCCCCACCAGACCGCCGGGGATACCTGGTCTCACCCTTGAGATACCCATTAAGGGACCATCTCTCAGGGAAGCCAGGAAGGGTTTCGCAGCGGTCGAAGCGCCTTGGGACCCTCCGGGTAAGTAGTGCGCTATATAAATGCCTATACATACATACATACATACATACAGCCAGTTACACTCATCTCCAGTAGATGCTACAAGAGGGGCAGTGTTTATCTCTCTTTTATTATTGTATCCACTTCCCCCTTCCCTTGAGCTTCTTTTTTTTGCGCACTGTGTGTGTTCAGTACAGTAAAATTAGAGGCTTAAGGGTGGGTACGAACTGTCTTCGGCTTTCTACAGAACTATCTGGATGTGAGCAGGACCTTGACAGTATGAGGGCTGTATTGATAGGGAGCGTCCTCTGCATGGTATTGGACGTGCATGATTGATGAAACCCTGCATGCATTTCTCACATATGCCTTTACTTCGCAGTCACTAGCCCGACCTCGTTCCTTTACCACGCAAGTCGGTACAACGATTTGCATTGGGGGTGCTGGACTTTGGAATAGTATTAATTACCTTCCGCCTCCAGTTGGTGTATCTATCAGTAGGGAAGGTGTTGGACTAACAATACAACATGCGCCCTAAAACAAGTCATTACAACTTGCATGGTAAAGGAATGTGTGGTAATGTTGCAGTTAGGGTAGTGACTGCAGAGTAAAGGCAGGTTGTGGTTCTGCCTGTCAGGTAAATGAAATTACCCATTAGACGTGTATCCCTGCACTGAGTGCCCAACTGTATTTTTGTCTGGATTTCTAATTCTGTTTTTGTTGCAAGTTCCCCATGACATATGTTGTCTCATTCATGGATTGAGGTCTTGTTGGACCAGGATGGGAACCCAAAGTGCTACCCTCATAGTGGTGGAAGTTTACTGCCTTCACCTGAAGTTAATCAGCATGAGCGCAGTAGTAGTAGTATACTGTGTAGTGATCAGTAGGATTGGACAGGTCCTTTTTGAGATCTCACCTAGGCAGTGCATGATGTGCTGTCTCTTTGAGACATGCTGTAGCTGCTCTATGGGCTTTCATCAAGCCCATCCTTTTTCGTTGTGTGCCTTTTTAAAATTCTTTTCTTTTTATTAGTGAAATGTTGCTATTTGTCACGCCTTTGGGTGTAGATCTCACTTTCATGGCTATTGACCCTGTTACATGTCCCCCTACAACTATGCCTGGCTATAGAGTGTTTGTGGGACTGACTCCTGGCCCTCACTAACCAGAGGGGAACATTATTTTAAGGGATAACCTCACCCACTTGTGTAGAATTCCCTGTTTCCATGGCAGCCAAACAATCCCATGCTGCACTTTCCCACCCACTACCAACATGGCATAACCTTCCTTCCCTATGCAAAGCTTCCTGTGCCCACCCAGAGTTGTAGCTAGGGAAACAAGCAACCCTTCCTCGCTGTGGTCACTCAAAACAGGTTATTGGGATTAAAGCCTGGCTGTCCAGCATCAATCAATCAATCCATCAGGACATTTATAAAGCGCACTACATAACCGTGAGGGTCTCAAGGCACTGGGGGGTATGGGGAAGGGTGCAGCTACTGATCGTAGAGCCAGGTCTTGAGGAGTCTTCTGAAGGCAGTAGGTCTTGGGTCTGCCGTAGTTTAGTGGGGAGGATGTTCCAGGTTTTGGCAGCGAGGTGGGAGAAGGATGTGCCGCCACTGGTCGTTCTCCGGATACGAGGGACTGTGGCGAGGGTGAGGTCTGCAGAGCGGAGCTGGCAGGTGGGGGTGTAGAAGCTGAGGCGTCTGTTGAGGTAAGCTGGGCTTGTGTTGTGGAGGGCCTTGTGTGCGTGGAGGAGGAGCTTGAGTGTGTCCCTCTTGTTGACTGGGAGCCAGTGCAGGAATCTCAGGTGGGGGGTAATGTGGCTCCGGCGAGGGTTGTTGAGGATCAGGAGGACCGAGGCGTTCTGGATGCATTGCAGCCGTCTCAGGAGCTTGGTCGACGTTCCTGCATAGAGGGCGTTTTTTAAATATTTTAGCAAGATTTCTGTGTTACTGTGTTTACTCTGAGTGAATTTGAATTGATCCTGACTCTGATTAGGGGCTCTTACTTGACTTCCTGGTTCCCAGGTCAGCCAGGGAGAGACGCCATTTTAGAGCAGTGCGCTCTCTAGTCTTTCTGGCTGCTGGAATTATAAAGATGCACGCTGCGCCGACACAGATGCCTTGAGGGGTTTTCTACTTAAACGCTCGCATTTCTTCCTGTAGTTTGCTAATTTTGCACACGCTGTTTGCTCCTTTTGAACTCATTTAAAATTACCAAAACATCAGAAAATGAACTGTTAGATCTTTTAAAAAAAATAATTTTAGCAAGATATCTGTGTTAATGTATTTACACTGTGTGAATTTTAATTGATCCTGACTCCGATTGGGGGCTCTTACTTGATTTCCTGGTTCCCCGGTCAGCCAGTGAGAGACACCATTTTAGGGCATTGCAATTTCTAGCTGCCGGGATTATAAAGATACACGCTGCGCCGATGCGCCGCCGACGTGCACAGCGGGCGCGCCGCTGACGTGCCAAAGGCTCGCCTAAGGCAAGCCCGTCAGCGTCCCGGAAGCAGCCAGGGCCAGTCATTCTGCCCGTTGCCCTATCGCCCCAATGGAAAAGTTGTGTTATACTAGTAAGGCACTATGGTCACTGCATCCATCTGCTTGTTATTCCCATGACTTGCTAGACCTGCTTAATGGCCGGGTCACTGTTTCTGCTGTGTGTGGGGGTGTAGAAGCTGAGGCGTCTGTTGAGGTAAGCTGGGCTTGTGTTGTGGAGGGCCTTGTGTGCGTGGAGGAGGAGCTTGAGTGTGTCCCTCTTGTTGACTGGGAGCCAGTGCAGGAATCTCAGGTGGGGGGTAATGTGGCTCCGGCGAGGGTTGTTGAGGATCAGGAGGACCGAGGCGTTCTGGATGCATTGCAGCCGTCTCAGGAGCTTGGTCGACGTTCCTGCGTAGAGGGCGTTTTTTAAATATTTTAGCAAGATTTCGGTGTTACTGTGTTTACTCTGAGTGAATTTGAATTGATCCTGACTCTGATTAGGGGCTCTTACTTGACTTCCTGGTTCCCAGGTCAGCCAGGGAGAGACGCCATTTTAGAGCAGTGCACTCTCTAGTCTTTCTGGCTGCTGGAATTATAAAGATGCACGCTGCGCCGACACAGATGCTTTGAGGGGTTTTCTACTTAAACGCTCGCATTTCTTCCTGTAGTTTGCTAATTTTGCACACGCTGTTTGCTCCTTTTTAACTCATTTAAAATTACCAAAACATCAGAAAATGAACTGTTAGATCTTTTTAAAAAAATAATTTTAGCAAGATATCTGTGTTAATGTATTTACACTGTGTGAATTTTAATTGATCCTGACTCCGATTGGGGGCTCTTACTTGATTTCCTGGTTCCCCGGTCAGCCAGTGAGAGACACCATTTTAGGGCATTGCAATTTCTAGCTGCCGGGATTATAAAGATACACACTGCGCCGATGCGCCGCCGACGTGCACAGCGGGCGCGCCGCTGACGTGCCAAAGGCTCGCCTAAGGCAAGCCCGTCAGCGTCCCGGAAGCAGCCAGGGCCAGTCATTCTGCCCGTTGCCCTATCGCCCCAATGGAAAAGTTGTGTTATACTAGTAAGGCACTATGGTCACTGCATCCATCTGCTTGTTATTCCCATGACTTGCTAGACCTGCTTAATGGCCGGGTCACTGTTTGTGCTGTGTGTGGGGGTGTAGAAGCTGAGGCGTCTGTTGAGGTAAGCTGGGCTTGTGTTGTGGAGGGCCTTGTGTGCGTGGAGGAGGAGCTTGAGTGTGTCCCTCTTGTTGACTGGGAGCCAGTGCAGGAATCTCAGGTGGGGGGTAATGTGGCTCCGGCGAGGGTTGTTGAGGATCAGGAGGACCGAGGCGTTCTGGATGCATTGCAGCCGTCTCAGGAGCTTGGTCGACGTTCCTGCGTAGAGGGCGTTTTTTAAATATTTTAGCAAGATTTCTGTGTTACTGTGTTTACTCTGAGTGAATTTGAATTGATCCTGACTCTGATTAGGGGCTCTTACTTGACTTCCTGGTTCCCAGGTCAGCCAGGGAGAGACGCCATTTTAGAGCAGTGCGCTCTCTAGTCTTTCTGGCTGCTGGAATTATAAAGATGCACGCTGCGCCGACACAGATGCCTTGAGGGGTTTTCTACTTAAACGCTCGCATTTCTTCCTGTAGTTTGCTAATTTTGCACACGCTGTTTGCTCCTTTTGAACTCATTTAAAATTACCAAAACATCAGAAAATGAACTGTTAGATCTTTTAAAAAAAATAATTTTAGCAAGATATCTGTGTTAATGTATTTACACTGTGTGAATTTTAATTGATCCTGACTCCGATTGGGGGCTCTTACTTGATTTCCTGGTTCCCCGGTCAGCCAGTGAGAGACACCATTTTAGGGCATTGCAATTTCTAGCTGCCGGGATTATAAAGATACACGCTGCGCCGATGCGCCGCCGATGTGCACAGCGGGCGCGCCGCTGACGTGCCAAAGGCTCGCCTAAGGCAAGCCCGTCAGCGTCCCGGAAGCAGCCAGGGCCAGTCATTCTGCCCGTTGCCCTATCGCCCCAATGGAAAAGTTGTGTTATACTAGTAAGGCACTATGGTCACTGCATCCATCTGCTTGTTATTCCCATGACTTGCTAGACCTGCTTAATGGCCGGGTCACTGTTTGTGCTGTGTGTGGCTTTAGGCTGGGCTTGGCCTCTTCTTATTCTGGTCAAACTATTGATTCCTCTATCAGGCCCACCAAGCCTTCTCCTATCTCTGCGGCTGTCATTAATGCTCGATCCCTAAAGAAACACCATTTAGATGTTTTGTGCTCCTCCTTGATAAACCAGTGGCTCTATTGTTCATTACTGAGACGTGGCTGGATGAGACATCTGACCCGATTCACGCTGCCCACTATAAGATCTCTAGAGCAGACCGCATTGTGGTTAGGGGAGGTGAAGTGGCCATTATGTACAGGGATAAGTGGGATCTCCACAGGGAAAATACCAACTTATGGGGTGAATGCGAAGCCTTGGACCTCAGTAGCCGGTTTTCTGCCCGTTCTATGTTCGGAGGTTCTCGGATATATAGACCCCCTGGCTCTGCCAGGGCCTTTCTTCAATCAGGGGGCGATGCAGTGACCTCTCGGGCACTTCGCTTCTCCCAGTATAATGGTACTGGGAGATTTGTACATTCATATCGACCAGTCTGACTCCAAGGGACTCAATTGCTTTTGGTGACATTCTTCAGCTTGCCCAACTTTCCCAATAGGTCAATCTCCCTACGCACCAAGGGGGTCATATTCTCGACCCAATCTGCTCCAACTTTCCTATCACGGTTGAAGATCCCCTCCCAGTTTCATGGTCGGGCCACTGTCTTACCTACTTTTCCTGGGAGGGGCCTTGGTCAGCCCTTCCGGCCATTGTTATCGCAAACCAGATTTCAAAAAAATGTAACCCTCTTTCACTCTCCTCCGCCTTTGTGGCTTCTAGACTCATTCTCCCTCAGGATCTGGATGGGAGTCTGGCGTGGTTTTCAGATTGGGTATTCAACTCCATGAAAATGTTAGCAACACCCACTTCTTCTAGGTTTTTGAGGGAATCCCCTTTTAAGCCCTGGTTTTTCCTCGATTAGTCGACTCTTAAGCATGAGTGCAAAAAACTTGAGCATGCTTTGCACCTTAGTGAGAGAGGGCAATCTCAGAAGTAGACAAAAACTTACTAAGCTGCGATCATACAGGCTAAGAAGCTCTAATATGCAGCCTGCATTGAGCAGGCGTAAAACAACTCCAAGGAGAACTTTGCTATAGTTCAGAGTTGTACCTCTCCCACGATGCAGTCAAGTTCACTCCCTGCCACAGAGGACTGGTGTGACACTCTGTCCAATTTTTTTATGGATAAAATATTCATGATTCAGGCAGCTTTTTCATCCTACACTGGGTCTCTATCTGACACCTTGCAGTGTGTCTCTACGCGGCTTCTCCTAGCCATTCTCTACACGCTTTCTCTCCTGTGGATCTGCCTAGCTCCCTCAAAATCTTGAAAAGTCTGAAATCGAACTCGCCAGCCGACCCTTGTGCAGCCAGACTGCTAGCTGCAGTCGCAGAGATCATTAACCCCTAAGCGAATATCATCATAAACTCTTCTCTTCTAGAGGCTAGGGTGCCAGAAGCCTGGAAGGAGGCTAGAATCCTTCCTCTTCTAAAAAATCCCACTATTGATCCCCAGATCCCAGGAAATTAACGCCCCATCTCCCTTCTGCCCAGCGTAGCCAAAGTTAGTGAAAAGGTGATGACCAGACAACTAATGGAGTTTGTCAAGGGATCGGATATTTTGCATCCAGCCCAGTTGGGGATTTGTTCATCCTACAGCACTGAGTGAGTGTTGGTGGAGGTTTCCGAGGCCATTGGTGAGTGTTTGGATGCCGATGGGAGAGCAGCTTTAGTAATGCTTGACCTATCTGCAACGTTTGACATGGTCCCACACTCACTGCTCCTTACCGGCGCCTTGACACCTTCGGGTTTAGTTTGCGCTGTACAAATTGCATAATAAATAAATAAATAAAAACCTGGCTTACTGAGGTGAGCGTCTCGGGTTTTGCCTGGGGTTGGCTTAGGTCCTTCCGGGAAGGGCGGGTGCTACAGGTCTGGCTGCTGCCAGCCACGTGTCCCGGCAACCGGTCATCACAGGAATCCCGCAGGGGTCTTTCCTTAGCCCCCTTCTTTTTAACATCTATGTCACTATTCTGGTCTACTTGGCCGAGGACTTGGGGGCTAAGGTGATTGTGTACGCGGATGATACCCACCTCCTCTTTATCTGGGAAAAGGATGCAGATTCTGTATCATCTGTCCAGCACTGCTTGACTTCGGTCTTCAAGTGGCTTGCCGCCGCGCAACTCAAATGTAACGAAGACAAGTCAGAGATCCTCCTTTACAGCAATTTCCCTCCCGGTTTCAGGGATATGATCTAGCCTTCTGGGTTTCCCCTGCTGACTTTTAATGGCAGGTCCACCAAAATACTGGGAGTGTGGTTCAAGGACAATTGATCCTTTTCCACACAGGTATTTATTTATTTATTTTGTGCGATTTTTAGAGCGCGCAAATACTCAAAGGGTGTCTCGGCGCTAGGTAAAGAAGGTCCCAGGCAGCTGCTTTGGCCTCCTCAAAACTTTAAGTAGTTTCCACCCCCTTCTTCCCAGACCTGCTAAAGAGATGGTCACCTGAGCTTTGATTCTTTGCCGCTTGGATTACGCCAATGATTTGTAGGTGGGTATCCCGGGCTGTGCTCTGAATACATTTCTGGGTGCCCAAATGCGTCCGCTAGGCTTCCCCTTGGAATTTCCAGCAGGAGTAATATTAATAATAAAGGAGCTTGTAGAGCGCATGGTGACGCCATCCCGGCATGTTCCCGCGCTGTGGAGAGAGCAGCAAGATGGAGTGAAGTACTAAAGGGTAAACAGATGGGTTTTTAGAAGTTTCCTAAAAGTTGTTTCAGACTCCGCGAATCTGATGTTCTTTGGGAGGGAATTCCAGTGGTTGGCAGCCAGCACACGAAAGGAGCGGCCTCCCATTCTGGCCTTCTTTATACGAGGAACTTTAAGAAGGCCCATGCCCGTAGAGCGAAGTGCTCTATTGGGCACATAAGGGATGGCCAGATCCTTCAGGTATTCAGGGGCTTTCAGCGAGGTTATCCTGTAGCAGATCAAGAGTGCTTTAAACAGGATCCTCTTTTTTATAGGGAGCCAGTGAAGAGCAGCCAAAGTAGGTTTAGATGCAGCTCTTTTGGGGAGTTTAAGTACCAGCCGTGCTGCCGTATTTTGAAGGACCTGCATCCTTCTGATGTTCTTTTCTGTTGTCCCCAATAACAACACATTACCGTAATCAATACGGGAGGTGACTAATGCTTGGGTCATTGTACGTCTGGCCTCAAGAGGAAGAAGGTCCAGAGTACGATTTAGGGTCTTCAATACCCCAAAACATTTCCCTACTACTTTGTTTACGTGGCTCTCAAAGGAGAGTTTGGGATCAACCCATACTCCCAGGTTCTTAGCCTCCTTGCAGGGAATAGGTAAAGGACCCAGACAAGGAGGCCACCATTCCTGAGTCCAACTGGCATCATTACCCCCTACCACTAGGACCTCTGTTTTTGAACCATTAAGCTTCAGGCAGTGTTGGTTCATCCGGTGTACAGACAAAATATCGACTCCAAAATATCGACTGGACATAATATCGAGTTTTAAATATAGACTGGACAAAATATCGACTGGACATAATATCGACTACAAAAATATCGTTTTTTAGGTAAGTGAAGTAATATCGACTGTATAAAATATAGATAGCAAAAATATCGAATTTTTAATAATATATAATATTTTATAGTGTATTTTTATGTAATAATATGTGTGAATAGTGTGTATTAATGTTATAAAATATTTTATTAAATGAATTTTGGTTTTATAATAATTGCGTAATGTAATTCTGTAGCGGGTTGTGGGTTTATAGGGGAATAGGGTGGGAAGTAATTTAATAATAATTAGTTAATTAATATATGTTTGTTAATATTTTTAATTAATAATTAATTGATAATTAATTAATATTAATTAGTTAATTAATTAATATAATTCTGAACATATTTTGTATTAGTAATTAATTGTTAATTAATTAATTGTAATTAGTTAATTACATTAATTAGAGTAAATTTTTAATATATATAATTTTGTGTTATTTTTAAGTAATTAATTTGGAAAAAATAATATTAATTATTAAAATAATTACAGCTAATGTTCTAATATATTTACTTTATTGTTATTGTTAATTAATAATTAATTGGTAATTAAATAATATTGATACATTTTGGGTAAAGGAGCATTTTTAGGGTTCAGAGTCAGTTTTCAGTTTTAGGGTAAAGGGGTATTTTTGGGGTTCAGGGTCAGTTTTCAGTTTTTGGGTAAAGGGGCATTTTTAGGGTTCAGGGTCAGTTTTCAGTTTTAGGGTAAAGGGGTATTTTTAGGGTTCAGGGTCAGTTTTCAGTTCATGGGTAAAGGGGTATTTTTAGGGTTCAGGGTCAGTTTTTAGTTCATGGGTAAAGGGCTATTTTTAGGGTTCAGGGTCAGTTTTCAGTTCTTGGGTAAAGTGGTATTTTTAGGGTTCAGGGTCAGTTTTCAGTTTTTGGGTAAAGGGGCATTTTTAGGGTTCAGGGTCAGTTTTCAGTTTTTGGGTAAAGGGGTATTTTTAGGGTTCAGGGTCAGTTTTGGGTTTTTGGGTAAAGGGGTATTTTTAGGGTTCAGGTTCAGTTTTGGGTTTTTGGGTAAAGGGGTATTTTTAGGGTTCAGGGTCAACAAATAAGATTGTAAAAAATTATTTTTATTATTTTCATTTATTATTTAATTATTATAATTTAATTTAAGTAGTTTTAAGTATATTTTAGTAATTAAAATTTAATATTAATTTAATTTAACACTGTTTTTAATAAAGTCGATATTTTTTACATCTATATTATTGTTAACGATATTTTGTACTCGATATTTTTGTACTTACCTGTTTGTAGATACAAACTCGATATTTTGACTGTCGATATTTTGTCCACGATATTTTGGCAAGTCGATATTTTGTCCCTCGATATTATTTCAGTGATCCGGTTCATCCAACCTGCAAGCTCCTGCATGCAGGTTTTGAAATTGGCAGCTGCTAAGGTGGGTGCCTGTGATAGGGAGATGAGCAGTTGAGTATCGTCGGCATAAGATACTAATTTTATGCCGTACGATTGGACCACATCAGCCAGCGGGGCCATGTATAGATTGAACAGGGTGGGGCTCAGGGCAGAGCCCTGAGGCACCCCCTGCTCTAAGGCTATGCTGTTTGAGAGAAACGTACTTCTCTGAACCTGGAAACTGCGGTCAGTAAGGAAGGCTTTTATCCAAGCTAGTGCCTCCTTGGTGACCCCAGCTTTGCTCAGACACTGTAGCAAGATGGAGTGTGCCACAGTGTCAAACGCAGCGCTGAGGTCCAGCATAATAAGTGCAATTGTGTGACCTTGATCAGCTCCAGCTCGCAGAGTTTCGGTCGCTCTCAGGAGGGCTGTCTCCGTAGAATAGTTCTTCCGGAAGCCAGATTGGGAGCTGTGCAGGGATTTATTGGATTCTAAGTGATCCATAAGTTGGATGTTGGCCAATTTTTCAGTCACTTTCGCAAGGTAAGGTAAGAGTGAAATGGGTCGTAAATTTTCCAGTATGTCTTGGCTTGAATTAGGCTTCTTTTTTATAGGCAGCACTATTGCTTTCTTCCAGTCTCCCGGGAGGGAGGCTGAAGAGAAGGATAATTGAATTATGTGTCTAAAAAAGGGTTCCAGTACCTCTAAGCTAGCCGTGAGTACTTTCGGGGGGCAGGGTCCCGGGGGGAGCCTGATTTAACACTTTTGCATACTTTTACCAGAGTTTCAGAGGGGGGAACCGAAAAGCAGTGTAAGCAGGGTTCTATAAGACTAGTTTCAATGCTTTCCTTAAAGTCATGGCTAGAGGTCAAGTTACCAGAAAAGTTGGCATAAATGTCCGTGATTTTCCCAGCGAAGTATTTTGCAATTTTATTGCAAGTTTCCTCAGAGTCGTTGCAGGACGTATTGTCATTAGAGAGTACAGAAATCTCTTTAAAAATTTTAAAGAGCTCCCTAGAGGAGTTATCTGCATCATCAATGCGGGTTTTGTAATGACCGGCTTTGGAGGTGTGTATTTTTTTATAGTATTCCTTTTGCATTTTTTTATATTGAGTTTTAATAATAGGGCAAAAGTTAGCACGCCATTCGCGCTCTAATTTTTTACAAGCAGATTTCATCGTCTGAAGTTCAGAGGTATACCACTGGGCAGTTTTCCTGGCGTTTTTAGCATGTTTCCCACTCTGAATAGGAGCGGTTTTGTCAAGGGCTCTTAGAATGCGGTTCTGCAGCTGATTGTAAGCTGTTTCACAGTCTGTGCCTCCTAAAGGACCTTCTGACACCAGTAACTCATTAAAAGTTTCCTGAGAGAAGAGTTTCCACCTCCGACGCCGGTAGCGCTGCTCAAAATCTTTTTTAGTTTCAGCCTCAGGTAGCTGAACGAAAAAAGGAATGATGGAATGATCAGACCAGGGGACCGGAATCGGAGAAGTAGAAAGTACTCCAGAGTTGTTACCAAAGATAGGGTCTAAGAGGTGGCCAAGTCTGTGAGTGGAGCCTTGGTTAATAAGGTCGAGCTGTAGAGAATGGAGTTCGGACCTAATGTCTTTAGTAGTGTCCACAAAGATCTACGCTCACTGCACTGGCTTCCCGTAGCCGAGCGGTTTAATTTAAATCACTTATGATTGCCCATTGTGCCCTCCAAGGTCATGGCCTCGCATATTTACAGAAACGGTTTTCTTTCTATGTCACGCTGAGAAAATTATGTTCGTCAGCACTTCTGTTAGCTAAAGTGCCCCGCTTCCTACCTCACAGGCTGGGCGGCGGTTCCCTTGCGGTGAAAGCTGCCCAGGCATGGAATGCCCTCCCTTTTGCACTTTGCAACACCCAAGACTTGATGGCCTTCGAGAAACATCTTAAAACCTACCTTTTCACCTTGTGGTAGTCTGGTGACTCCTCTTGTTTTAATGCCGGGACAATCCTCGGAGTAGATGCGCACGTTATAAAACTATATAACGTAACATAACAACATAACATAGCTGCCAGGCCATCCAGTCAAGGGAAGGTTAACTTCTCCATACAACCAATGCCTTTTTATTAGTTCTGGGAGCCAGTTCATACATCACCATAGAGCTATTCAGCTCCTGGGTGGCAGTTGGAAACTCAAGCAAATGGGTTTCAAGATGCTTTAAACAGGTTAAAGATGGATTTTTAAGGGTGCAAATCTGAATGTACCAATGAATTGGATTTGTGGTAATTATTCAAAAAAGTCCAACAATTAACTTATTGTCTAGTTCATAGGAAAAGATAACTTCACTAACTCCAATATTGTACTCTATTGTTTTCTGTGGAACAGCTAAACCTTCTACAGTGAAAATAGCTTTTGAATCAATCAACAGTAGATTTGTGGAGTGCTTCTTGTCACCCGTATCGAGGTATCAAGTCTCTGGCACGTCCAGTTGATTAGCCGAATAGCCAGGTCTTCAGGGACTTTGGAACTCTGGAAGAGATGTGGAGTTCCATAGACGTAGGGCTAGACCACTTCGGGAAAATTTAAAAGAGAATGGAGACCAACGGATCCCTCGACCCCTCACAGTCCGGCTTCCGAGCAAACCACAGCACCGTGACCACCCTCATCGCAGCCACCGACGATATCAGGTCCCTGCGCGACAACAGGGAAACGGCTGCCCTCATCCTACTGGACCTCTCAGCAGCCTTCGACACCGTCTGCCACGGCACCCTGATACAGCACCTCAGCAACGCCGCAATCCAAGGAGCGGCCCTGGAGTGGATCATCTCATTCCTCGCCGGAAGAACCCAGGAAGTCCGCCTCCCCCCGTTCCGATCCACGGCCACCGAAGTCATCTGCGGCGTCCCGCAAGGATCCTCACTCAGCCCCACCCTCTTTAACGTCTACATGAGCCCTCTCGCAGCCATCGCCCGCCAACACAACCTCAACAACATATCCTACGCCGACGACACCCAGCTGATCCTCTCCCTCACTAACGACCCTGCCACCGCCAAAGCCAACCTCCAGGAAGGAATGAGAGACGTCGCAGAATGGATGAAGATCAGCCGTCTGAAACTGAATCAGACAAGACGGGAGTCCTCATCCTCGGACCATCTCCCTCCGCCTGGGCCAACTCCTGGTGGCCCCCTGCCCTGGGCAGCGCACCCAAACCAACGGACCATGCATGCAACCTGGGCTTCATCCTGGACTCCTCCCTCACGATGACCAAGCAAGTGAACGCCGTCTCATCATCCTGCTTCAACACCCTGCGCATGCTCCGAAAGATCTTCCGATGGATCCCCACCAAAACCAGGAAGATGGTCACCCAGGCCATTGTCACCAGCCTTCTGGACTATGGGAACACCCTCTACGCTGGAACCACAGCCAAACTCCAGAAAAGACTCCAGCGCATTCAGAACGCCTCAGCACGATTCATCCTGGACATCCCTCACCGCAACCACATCTCCGCCCTCCTGAAAGACCTGCACTGGCTCCCCGTCAACAAGAAGATCATGTTCAGACTCCTCACCCATGCACACAAGACTCTCCACCACATGGGCCCGAAGTACCTCAACAGCCGCCTCACTTTCTACACACCCACCCGCCAGCTCCGATCCGCCAGCCTCGCCCTCACCACCGTCCCACGATTTCGGAAATCCACCGTCAGAGGAAGATCCTTCTCCTACCTGGCAGCCAAGACATGGAACTCCCTCCCCACTCACCTACGGCTGACCCTGGATCACCTCTCCTTCAGGAAACAACTCAAGACCTGGCTGTTCGAGCAGTAGCGACCCCCCCTCCTCAGCGCCTTGAGAAGCTTACGGGTGAGTAGCGCGCTATACAAATTCTGTGATTGATTGATACTTGTTGCGTTAAGCAAATATTGCTAATGCCACGCGTCTCCATTCTGAAAACACATGGATGCGCCGTATTCAAAAGAATGTGGTGCACCCCTGCGTTTCCTGTGGTGTTGGCACTAAATTTAGCTGCCTAGCACCAATGCAGGTACCCTTGCACCATAGTGTTAGGATGTCTATATTGGCGGGAATGATTGTTTATGTTCAGGAAGTTGCCCCTTTGTGCACATAAATAATTACAAATATAGATTTGTAAACTCTGCCTTGTGCAGCACTCATAAAAGTTGCAAATCATAATTTTGTTAATGATAATTTATGTGGAGGAAGGGACATCTTCCTGCACATAAACAATTATTCATGCCGTTTTGCTGTTTCTATGTGTGCTGCACAACGCAGCACACATAGAAACAGCACAACGAGGAGAAATAAAGCATTTCTCCAGGTTTCCCTGGTCTTAATTGTGGTGCTGCCTCCTATTTACGCCACACATGTAAATAGGGGGCAGCATCAAAATCAGTGGGTGTTGCAACAGAACAGCCATCGAACACCCATTGACCACCCCTTTCAAGCTAAGTATAGCATGAAAGGGAGTCTCATTTATAAAGTGACGTTCAGCCACCTTAAGACCTTAAACCAATATCGCCACGGAAAAGTTGTTATCTTTTGGATACCGCCCTAAGTTAAGACATTATTACATGCTCCAGTTGTAAGGACAACAAGACGTGATCAGCCCACATACTTGAAGTGACGTATATATCCACGCTTTGGGGGTCATTATGATTGCGGTTTTTCCGCATCCTCGGGGCCGGCGGAAGCCACCGCCGGCCCCGAGGATGCGGAAAAACCGCAGCGGACTGACCAAAGACCCACCGCCACATTAGGATGGCTGGTGGGTCCTGGTTTCTGTCCGCAGCTTTTCCACCGCGGTCGGATTACAACCGCGGCGGAAAAGCTCTAATATGGTGACGGTGTCTCTCAGACAACGTCCGCCATATTAGGATGGGCTATCAATTATGCTTTTCCGCGGCGCTTTTCCGCCGTGGAAAAGCATACAGAACTTCACTGCGGGGGCCCGTTGCGGGCCCCCTAGGTGAAGGGGGGTGGGGGGTGCACATGGTACCCCCCTGCATGTGCATGCAGAAAGCGGCAGGCACCGCGCAGTGCCTGCCTCTTTCTGCATGCACATGCAATGACTGCATTTTTAACATTGCCGCGGGTGCAGCTTGAAGCTGCACCCGCCGCAATGTTAAAAATAGAGGATGTGACCCCCAGGGTGGCGGTCACATCCTAAATGCACAGGAGGGAACTCCGTCCGCGATCCTAATCGACCCCTTTATGTTTAGAAGTTTAGGGGTCAATTAGGATCGCGGACGGACTTGTGTCCGTCCGCGACCCCAGAGCAGGAGGGAACCTCCGCATGGCATGCGGAGTTCCCTCCTATGCAATTAGGATGCGGTTTTTCCGCATCCTCGGGGCCGGCGGTGGCTTCCGCCGGCCCCGAGGATGCGGAAAAACCGCAATCATAATGACCCCCTAAATTTGGGGTTGTTGCCATTGTTCTAAAAGACTTTGAGAGTGTATGGACACAAGACATCAAAACAAAAGTATTCTGAAAACATATATATATATATTTTTATGTTGCTTACTGGTTCATGCACTAGATACCGAGTTAATGGTTATTCTTTCTTTAAGTAGAAGATCGCTTCCTTCTCAAGACAATCCTATCTGGTGAAAAGAAAGACCAGAAACAGAGAGGTACATGTATGATCATGATGTGCTGGTGTTCAGTTGTAGAATAGGAAGGACACATACTCGTATAAGAGAAAGGGTGCCATAATACTTCATGTGTTTATGTCTTTTGATAGGTACTACAGCCAGTTACACTCATCTCCAGTAGATGCTACCAGAGGGGCAGTGTTTATCTCTCTTTTATTATTGTATCCACTTCCCCCTTCCCTTGAGCTTCTTTTTTTTGCGCACTGTGTGTGTTCAGTGCAGTAAAATTAGAGGCTTAAGGGTGGGTACGAACTGTCTTCGGCTTTCTACAGAACTATCTGGATGTGAGCAGGACCTTGACAGTATTAGGGCTGTATTGATAGGGAACGTCCTCTGCATGGTATTGGACATGCATGATTGATGAAACCCTGCATGCCTTTCTCACATATGCCTTTACTTCGCAGTCACTAGCCCGACCTCGTTCCTTTATCACGCAAGTCGGTACAACGATTTGCATTGGGGGTGCTGGACTTTGGAATAGTATAAATTACCTTCTGCCTCCAGTTGGTGTATCTATCAGTAGGGAAGGTGTTGGACTAACAATACAACATGCGCCCTAAAACATGTCATTACAACTTGCACCATACCATCCTCCTCAACCGTGTCAAGGCGGCGGGTATAGAGGGCCTTGCCTTTTCTTGGCTAGAGTCCTTCCTCGCGGGGAGAACACAGGGTGTCCATTTGGCGCTTTACGGCGGCCTCTCGTAAGGTAGAATGCGGGGTCCCCCAGGGCTCATCACTCTCCCCTCTCCTGTTTAACCTTTACATCTTCCCCCTTATTTTTATGTTACAGCAACTGGAGGTCACCGTGTTTAATTACGCGGATGACCTCCAGCTCATTTTTAATTTGTCCCACTCACCTTCATCTGCCTTGAATGTTCAAACCGTCATGACCCTCATTCAAGACTGGATGAACTGCAGCCACCTTAAACTCAACCCGGACAAGACCGAGCTGGTCTTGACCGGAGGTGGCTGCAGTCCCTGGTCTTCTTCTTTCTGGCCCCCCTCCCTTGGTGCTCCTCCACTCCCGGTCCCTAAAGTGAAAACCTTGGGAATCTTCCTTAATCCCCAGCTTACTGTCCTCCCACAAGTCAACTCTGTCGTTTCTTCATCTTTTTTCTCTCTCAGAGTAATTAGAAAAGTTTCCCGCTTCTTCTCTCCCCCAGCTTTAAAAATCATCATGCTAGCCATGGTATTGTCCCGTATAGACTACGGCAACATAGTCTATAACGGAGCCCCTGCATACATGATCCACCGATTACAACTGGTGCAGAATCAGGCGGCCCGCCTGATCCATGGCCTTCCCAGATACCATCGGGTCACCCCTATACTCAAAACTCTGCATTGGCTCCCCATAAGGGAGCGTGCCCTGTTTAAACTCGGCTGTCTCACTTACCAAGCTAGAGTGGGCACTGCCCCCCAGTTCATCTGTGCCCTCATCAAACCTTATTGTCCAGGCAGAGAACTTCGCTCGGCCCATCTGGCCCTCCTTACCATCCCTCGCTTTAAAAAACAGAGGGCGGGCGGAGCAAGATTCGCTGTCCTGGCTCCAACTTTTTGGAACTCCCTTCCGATTGCTCTGCGCACCTCACCCTCCTATCCCCTGTTCCGTAAAAACCTTAAAACTTTTCTGTTCACGCAAGCCTACCCCTAATCCTTCTGCTGCTGCCACTCACTGATCACCACTAGCGCCATGAAACCGCTGGGTATGCGAGCGCTGTACAAAAACTTTTAAATTCAAATTCAAATTCATGCATGGTAAATGAATGTGTGGTAATGTTGCAGTTAGGGTAGTGACTGCAGAGTAAAGGCAGGTTGTGGTTCTGCCTGTCAGGTAAATGAAATTACCCATTAGACGTGTATCCCTGCACTGAGTGCCCAACTGTATTTTTGTCTGGATTTCTAATTCTGTTTTTGTTGCAAGTTCCCCATGACATATGTTGTCTCATTCATGGATTGAGGTCTTGTTGGGCCAGGATGGGAACCCAAAGTGCTACCCTCATAGTGGTGGAAGTTTACTGCCTTCACCTGAAGTTAATCAGCATGAGCGCAGTGGTAGTAGTATACTGTGTAGTGATCAGTAGGATTGGACAGTTCCTTTTTGAGATCTCGCCTAGGCAGTGCATGATGTGCTGTCTCTTTGAGACATGCTGTAGCTGCTCTATGGGCTTTCATCAAGCCCATCCTTTTTCGTTGTGTGCCTTTTTAAAATTCTTTTCTTTTTATTAGTGAAATGTTGCAATTTGTCACGCCTTTGGGTGTAGATCTCACTTTCATGGCTATTGACCCTGTTACATGTCCCCCTACAACTATGCCTGGCTATAGAGTGTTGGTGGGACTGACTCCTGGCCCTCACTAGCCAGAGGGGAACATTATTTTAAGGGATAACCTCACCCACTTGTGTAGAATTCCCTGTTTCCATGGCAGCCAAACTATCCCATGCTGCACTTTCCCACCCACTGCCAACATGGCATAACTTTCCTTCCCTATGCAAAGCTTCCTGTGCCCACCCAGAGTTGTAGCTAGGAAAACAAGCAACCCTTCCTCTCTGTGGTCACTCAAAACAGGTTATTGGGATTAAAGCCTGTCTGTCCAGCATCAATCAATCAATCCATCAGGACATTTATAAAGCGCACTACATAACAGTGAGGGTCTCAAGGCACTGGGGGGTAGGGGGAAGGGTGCAGCTACTGATCGTAGAGCCAGGTCTTGAGGAGTCTTCTGAAGGCCAGTAGGTCTTGGGTCTGCCGTAGTTTAGTGGGGAGGATGTTCCAGGTTTTGGCAGCGAGGTGGGAGAAGGATCTGCCACCACCGGTCGTTCTTCGGATGCGAGGGACTGTGGTGAGGGTGAGGTCTGCAGAGCGGAGCTGGCGGGTGGGGGTGTAGAAGCTGAGACGTCTGTTGAGGTAAGCTGGGCCGGTGTTGTGGAGGGCCTTGTGTGCGTGGAGGAGGATCTTGAGTGTGTCCCTCATGTTGACGGGGAGCCAGTGCAGGAATCTCAGTTGGGGGTAATGTGGCTCCGGCGAGGGTTGTTGAGGATCAGGAGGGCCGAGGCGTTCTGGATGCATTGCAGCCGTCTCAGGAGCTTGGTCGACGTTCCTGCGTAGAGGGCGTTTTTGAAATATTTTAGCAAGATTTCTGTGTTACTGTGTTTACTCTGAGTGAATTTGAATTGATCCTGACTCTGATTAGGAGCTCTTACTTGACTTCCTGGTTCCCAGGTCAGCCAGGGAGAAACGCTATTTTAGGGCAGTGCGCTCTCTAGTCTTTCTGGCTGCTGGAATTATAAAGATGCACGCTGCGCCGACACAGATGTCTTGAGGGGTTTTCTACTTAAACCCTCGCATTTCTTCCTGTAGTTTGCTAATTTTGCACACGCTGTTTGCTCCTTTTTAACTCATTTAAAATTACCAAAACATCAGAAAATGAACTGTTAGATCTTTTTAAAAAAATAATTTTAGCAAGATATCTGTGTTAATGTGTTTACACTGTGTGAATTTTAATTGATCCTGACTCCGATTGGGGGCTCTTACTTGATTTCCTGGTTCCCTGGTCAGCCAGTGAGAGACACCATTTTAGGGCATTGCAATTTCTAGCTGCCGGGATTATAAAGATACACGCTGCGCCGATGCGCCGCCGACGTGCACAGCGGGCGCGCCGCTGACGTGCCAAAGGCTTGCCTAAGGCAAGCCCGTCAGCGTCCCGGAAGCAGCCAGGGCCAGTCATTCTGCCCGTTGCCCTATCGCCCCAATGGAAAACTTGTGTTATACTAGTAAGTCACTATGGTCACTGCATCCATCTGCTTGTTATTCCCATGACTTGCTAGACCTGCTTAACGGCCGGGTCACTGCTTGTGCTGTGTGTGGCTTTAGGCTGGGCTTGGCCTCTTCTTATTCTGGTCAAACTATTGATTCCTCTATCAGGTCCATCAAGCCTTCTCCTATCTCTGCGGCTGTCATTAATGCTCGATCCCTAAAGAAACACCATTTAGATGTTTTGTGCTCCTCCTTGATAAACCAGTGGCTCTATTGTTCATTACTGAGACGTGGCTGGATGAGACATCTGACCCGATTCACGCTGCCCACTCCGGAGGGCTATAAGATCTCTAGAGCAGACCGCATTGTGGTTAGGGGAGGTGAAGTGGCCATTATGTACAGGGACAAGTGGGATCTCCGCAGGGAAAATACCAACTTATGGGGTGAATGCGAAGCCTTGGACCTCAGTAGCCGGTTTTCTGCCCATTCTATGTTCGGAGGTTCTCGGATATATAGACCCCCTGGCTCTGCCAGGGCCTTTCTTCAATCAGGGGGCGATGCAGTGACCTCTCGGGCACTTCGCTTCTCCCAGTATAATGGTACTGGGAGATTTGTACATTCATATCGACCAGTCTGACTCCAAGGGACTCAATTGCTTTTGGTGACATTCTTCAGCTTGCCCAACTTTCCCAATAGGTCAATCTCCCTACGCACCAAGGGAGTCATATTCTCGACCCAATCTGCTCCAACTTTCCTATCACGGTTGAAGATCCCCTCCCAGTTTCATGGTCGGGCCACTGTCTTACCTACTTTTCCTGGGAGGGGCCTTGGTCAGCCCTTCCGGCCATTGTTATCGCAAACCAGATTTAAAAAAAATGTAACCCTCTTTCACTCTCCTCGGCCTTTGTGGCTCTAGACTCATTCTCCCTCAGGATCTGGATGGGAGTCTGGCGGGGTTCTCAGATTGGGTATTCAACTCTATGAAAATGTTAGCGACACCCACTTCTTCTAGGTTTTTGAGGGAATCCCCTTCTAAGCCCTGGTTTAGCCTCGATTTGCCGACTCTTAAGCATGAGTGCAAAAAACTTGAGCATGCTTTGCACCTTAGTGAGAGAGGGCAATCTCAGGAGTAGACAAAAAACTTACTACGCTGCGATCATACAGCCTAAGAAGCTCTAATATGCAGCCTGCATTGAGCAGGCGTAAAACAACTCCAAGGAGAACTTTGCTATAGTTCAGAGTTTTACCTCTCCCACGATGCAGTCAAGTTCACTCCCCGCCACTGAGAACTGGTGTGACACTCTGTCCAATTTTTTTATGGATAAAATATTCATGATTCAGGCAGCTTTTTCATCCTACACTGGGTCTCTATCTGACACCTTGCAGTGTGTCTCTACGCGGCTTCTCCTAGCCATTCTCTACACGCTTTCTCTCCTGTGGATATGCCTAGCTCCCTCAAAATCTTGAAAAGTCTGAAATCGAACTCGCCCGCCAACCCTTGTGCAGCCAGACTGCTAGCTGCAGTCGCAGAGATCATTAACCCCTAAGTGAATATCATCATAAACTCTTCTTTTCTAGAGGCTCGGGTGCCAGAAGCCTGGAAGGAGGCTAGAATCCTTCCTCTTCTAAAACATCCCACTATTGATCCCCAGATCCCAGGAAATTAATGCCCCATCTCCCTTCTGCCCAGCGTAGCCAAAGTTAGTGAAAAGGTGATGACCAGACAACTAATGGAGTTTGTCAAGGGATCGGATATTTTGCATCCAGCCCAGTTGGGGATTTGTTCATCCTACAGCACTGAGTGAGTATTGGTGGAGGTTTCCGAGACCATTGGTGAGTGTCTGGATGCCGATGGGAGAGCAGCTTTAGTAATGCTTGACCTATCTGCAACGTTTGACATGGTCCCACACTCACTGCTCCTTACCGGCGCCTTGACACCTTCGGGTTTAGTTTGCGCGGTACAAATTGCATAATAAATAAAGAAATAAAAACCTGGCTTACTGAGGTGAGCGTCTCGGGTTCTGCCTGGGTTTGGCTCAGGTCCTTCCGGGAAGGGCGGGTGCTACAGGTCTGGCTGCTGCCAGCCACGTGTCCCGGCAACCGGTCATCACAGGAATCCCGCAGGGGTCTTTCCTTAGCCCCCTTCTTTTTAACATCTATGTCACTATTCTTGTCTACTTGGCCGAGGACTTGGGGGCTAAGGTGATTGTGTACGCGGATGATACCCACCTCCTCTTTATCTGGGAAAAGGATGCAGATTCTGTATCATCTGTCCAGCACTGCTTGTCTTCAGTCTTCAAGTGGCTTGCTGCCGCGCAACTCAAATGTAACGAAGACAAGTCAGAGATCCTCCTTTACAGTAATTTCCCTCCCGGTTTCAGGGATATGATCTAGCCTTCTGGGTTTCCCCTGCTGACTTTTAATGGCAGGTCCACCAAAATACTGGGAGTGTGGTTCAAGGACAATTGATCCTTTTCCACACAGGTATTTATTTATTTATTTTGTGCGATTTTTAGAGCGCGCAAATACCCAAAGGGTGTCTAGGTAAAGAAGGTCTCAGGCAGCTACTTTGGCCTCTTCAAAACTTTAAGTAGTTTCCACCCCCTTCTTCCCAGACCTGCTAAAGAGATGGTCACCTGAGCTTTGATTCTTTGCCGCTTGGATAACGCCAATGATTTCTAGGTGGGTATCCCGGGCTGCACTCTGAATACATTTCTGGGTGCCCAAATGCGTCCGCTAGGCTTCCCCTTGGAATTTCCAGCAGGAGTAGTGTCCACAAAGATCTACGCTCACTGCACTGGCTTCCCGTAGCTGAGCGGTTTAATTTAAATCACTTATGATTGCCCATTGCGCCCTCCAAGGTCATGGCCTCGCATATTTACAGAAACGGTTTTCTTTCTATGTCCCGCTGAGACAATTATGTTCATCAGCACTTCTGTTAGCTAAAGTGCCCCGCTTCCTACCTCACAGGCTGGGCGGCGGTTCCCTTGCGGTGAAAGCTGCCCAGGCATGGAATGCCCTCCTTTTTGCACTTTGCAACACCCAAGACTTGATGGCCTTCGAGAAACATCTTAAAACCTACCTTTTCACCTTGTGGTAGTCTGGTGACTCCTCTTGTTTTAATGCCGGGACAATCCTCGGAGTAGATGCGCACGTTATAAAACTATATAACGTAACATAACAACATAACATAGCTGCCAGGCCATCCAGTCAAGGGAAGGTTAACTTCTCCATACAACCAATGCCTTTTTATTAGTTCTGGGAGCCAGTTCATACATCACCATAGAGCTATTCAGCTCCTGGGTGGCAGTTGGAAACTCAAGCAAATGGGTTTCAAGATGCTTTAAACAGGTTAAAGATGGCTTTTTAAGGGTGCAAATCTGAATGTACCAATGAATTGGATTTGTGGTAATTATTCAAAAAAGTCCAACAATTAACTTATTATCTAGTTCATAGGAAAAGATAACTTCACTAACTCCAATATTGTACTCTATTGTTTTCTGTGGAACAGCTAAACCTTCTACAGTGAAAATAGCTTTTGAATCAATCAACAGTAGATTTGTGGAGTGCTTCTTGTCACCCGTATCGAGGTATCGAGTCTCTGGCACGTCCAGTTGATTAGCCGAATAGCCAGGTCTTCAGGGACTTTGGAACTCTGGAAGAGATGTGGAGTTCCATAGACGTAGGGCTAGACCACTTCGGGAAAATTTAAAAGAGAATGGAGACCAACGGATCCCTCGACCCCTCACAGTCCGGCTTCTGAGCAAACCACAGCACCGTGACCGCCCTCATCGCAGCCACCGACGATATCAGGTCCCTGCACGATAACAGGGAAACGGCTGCCCTCATCCTCCTGGACCTCTCAGCAGCCTTCGACACCGTCTGCCGCCGCACCATGATACAGCGCCTCAGCAACGCCGCAATCCAAGGAGCGGCCCTGGAGTGGATCATCTCATTCCTCGCCGGAAGAACCCAGAAAGTCCGCCTCCCCCCGTTCCGATCCACGGCCACCGAAGTCATCTGCGGTGTCCCGCAAGGATCCTCATTCAGCCCAGCCTCTTCAACGTCTACATGAGCCCTCTCGCAGCCATTGCCCGCCAACACAACCTCAACAACATATCCTACGCCTACGACACCCAGCTGATCCTCTCCCTCACCAACGACCCTGCCACCGCCAAAGCCAACCTCCAGGAAGGAATGAGAGACGTTGCAGAATGGATGAAGATCAGCCGTCTGAAACTGAACTCAGACAAGACGGGAGTCCTCATCCTCGGACCATCTCCCTCTGCCTGGGCCAACTCCTGGTGGCCCCCTGCCCTGGGCAGCGCATCCAAACCAACGGACCATGCATGCAACCTGGGCTTCATCCTGGACTCCTCCCTCACAATGACCAAGCAAGTGAACGCCGTCTCATCATCCTGTTTCAACACCCTGCGCATGCTCCGAAAGATCTTCCGATGGATCCCCACCGAAACCAGGAAGATGGTCACCCAGGCCCTCGTCACCAGCCATCTGGACTACGGGAACACCCTCTACGCTGGAACCACAGCCAAACTCCAGAAAAGACTCCAGCGCATTCAGAACGCCTCAGCACGACTCATCCTGGACATCCCTCGCCGCAACCACATCTCCGCCCACCTGAAAGACCTGCACTGGCTCCCCGTCAACAAGAAGATCACGTTCAGACTCCTCACCCATGCACACAAGGCTCTCCACCACATGGGCCCGAAGTACCTCAACAGTCGCCTCACTTTCTACACACCCACCCGCCAGCTCCGATCCGCCAGCCTCGCCCTCGCCACTGTCCCACGATTTCGGAAATCCACCGCCAGAGGAAGATTCTTCTCCTACCTGGCAGCCAAGACATGGAACTCCCTCCCCACTCACCTACGGCTGACCCTGGATCACCTCTCCTTCAGGAAACAACTCAAGACCTGGCTGATCGAGCAGTAGCGACCCCCCCTCCTCAGCGCCTTGAGAAGCATACGGGTGAGTAGCGCGCTATACGAATTCTGTGATTGATTGATACTTGTTGCGTTAAGCAAATATTGCTAATGCCACGCGTCTCCATTCTGAAAACACATGGATGCGCCGTATTCAAAAGAATGTGGTGCACCCCTGCGTTTCCTGTGGTGTTGGCACTAAATCTATCTGCCTAGCACCAATGCAGGTACCCTTGCACCATAGTGTTAGGATGTCTATATTGGCGGGAATGATTGTTTATGTTCAGGAAGTTGCCCCTTTGTGCACATAAATAATTACAAATATAGATTTGTAAACTCCGCCTTGTGCAGCACTCATAAAAGTTGCAAATCATAACTTTTTTAATAATAATTTATGTGGAGGAAGGGACATCTTCCTGCACATAAACAATTATTCATGCCGTTTTGCTGTTTCTATGTGTGCTGCACAACGCAGCACACATAGAAACAGCACAACGAGGAGAAATAAAGCATTTCTCCAGGTTTCCGTGGTCTTAATTGTGGTGCTGCCTCCTATTTACGCCACACATGTAAATAGGGGGCAGCATCAAAATCAGTGGGTGTTGCAACAGAACAGCCATCGAACACCCATTGACCACCCCTTTCACGCTAAGTATAGCATGAAAAGGAGTCTCGTTTATAAAGTGACGTTCAGCCACCTTAAGACCTTAAACCAATATCGCCACAGAAAAGTTGTTAAAAGTGACATTCCTGTGGAGATAGGGGCTTCTCTTTTCTACTAGGTAGGAGAAGGAGCGATCTCCGCATCTGCTGCATTGGATGCAGGGGTGAGGGTTGGAGAAAGGGACACGGAGAGGAGGTGTCTGGGCGGCTTATGTAAGTTTAGGCTGTGGTTCAAGTAGGTGTATCCTCAGTTGTGTAGGGCCTTGTATGCATGGGTCAGGAGCATGAACTGACATATTTTCTGTAGCGAAGCCAGTGGAGTTCCCTGAGGTAGAGGGTTATGTGGGTTTGTCTTGGGAGTTCCAGGATGAGTCTTGATGTATTGTTCCGTATGGTCTATAGTTGTCGGAGGAGGTGACTTGTCATCCCTGCATAGAGTGCTTTGCCAAAGTCTTGTAGGCTGGAGATGAGGGACTGGGTGATTGTTTGTCTTGAGCATTTGGGTAGATATTTGAATATCTTACAAAGCATGCAGGGGTAAAGAAACAGGAGGAGAAGTCAGATTTTACCTGCGTTGTCATGGTTAGCTTATTGTCCAGAATGATGCCTAGGTTCTTAGCGTGGTCAGTGGGTTTGAGAGTAGGGAGCTTTTGTTACCAAAAATGAGTACAACTGTCTTGTCCGTGTTGAGCTTTAGGCAGCTGTTCTTAATAAGTTGACAATGCCTGCAATTGTAGAATTTGGTCTTGGTAATGGCGGTGTCTTCGGAGAGGAAAATGATGAGTTTTGTGTCGTCAGCGTAGGATATAATGTTGAGTCTATGGGTTTTTACAAGGCTGGGCAGAGGTGTAATATAAGTGTTGAAGAGTGTGGAGCTGAGCGCGGATCCTTGGAGCGCTCCACAGACAGTTTCTTTGGGTATGGTGGTAAAGGGAGAAGGCAGACTTGTTGCGTTCTTTTGCTGAGGGTACAGGCAATACATCTGAGAACGGCTCCTTGGATGCCTATGTTGTGCAGCCTTATGATGAGTGTGTGGTAGGAATCCATATCAATGGCTGCCAAGAGGTCTAGGAGGATCAAAGCCACAGTCTCTCCTCGGTCAAGTAGGGCTTGAATGTCAACAGTAGCCACAATGAGGGTTGTCTCGGTGCTGTGGTTGCTGCGGAATCTGGCCTCGGAGAAGTCGAGTAAGAGGTTCCATTTCAGATGTGAAGAGAGCTGTTTGTTGGTCGCTTTTTCTAATACTTTGGCTGCGAGCAGGGAGCTTGGTTGGTAGTTGTTGATTTTGCTGGGATCTGCCAGAGTTTTTTTTAGAAGGGTGTTGACTTCCGTGTGTTTCTACTCCTAAGTGAAGATGGCTGTGGCAACTGAGGTGTTCAACAAGGTGGTGAGTATGGAACTGATTCTGGCTTTGCCGCGTTTGAAGATTTGGTGAGGGCATGGGTCGGTTGGGGCCCCTGAGTGGACAGAGCTAATGATGAAGGCAGTGTCCTGTGGGGTAAACTGGCTCCATTCGGTTAGTCGGATGTCTCTGGTGGTAGTGGGTCTTTGTGTTGCTAGAAGATATCAGTGACCTTGGGTTGGAGTTTGAAGTTTCTTTTGAGGTTTGTGATCTTTTCATGGAAGAAGTTTGCAGGTTCTCGCAGAGTTCCTGAAGAGGGTAATATTGTTTGTTGTAGCTGAGTGGTTGCAGAATTCTTTGATGATGTTGAAGAGTCTTTTAATGTTATTGGAGCTTGATTGCATGTGGTGAGGGCCTTTCCTTAAGATTCTCTCAACTGTCTTTGGTAGCGGTTGTGGGCTGTCTTGAAGTCTTGTTGGTCGTGACTTGGTGGTGCGCCACTTCCTTTCCATTTGTATACAGTGCTGTTTAGTGGATCGGAGGTCCTCAGTGTACCAGCTAGCCTGCTTGGTGGACATTCAGTGGGTGCTGTTGCCAATGGGAGCAATGCCGTTGTTGCAGTGGGTGATCCAATAATTTATTTATTTATTTCGACTTATATAGCGCATTATCACCCAGGGGTCTCTAAGCGCTTTGTCAGGTACATACCAGAATTCATACAGCCAATCATCAAATTACAACACACCCCATGCTTGCTGGAAAAGCACTGTTTTTAATTTTCTACGAAAAGTCAACAGATTGGATTATTTGCGCAGTTTGATTGGTAAGCTATTCCAGACTGCTGGAAAGACATTAGAGAAAGCACGACCACCCAGGGTGGACAATCTAAAGCGCGGTTGGGTTCAAAGGGTGGCTTCCGATGAGCGCAACACCCTACCAGGCCTGTATGGGGCCAAGCGAGCTTTCATATAGCTTGGCGCCTTTCGATACAGAGCTTTATGCGTAATGCAAAGCCCTTTAAATATTACCCTCTGTTTGACTGGCAGCCAATAAAGTTAACGCAAGAGAGGGGAGGCATGCGTTCTCCTCGGTTTTTTAAAAATCAATCTTGCAGCGTCATTCATGACGATTTGCAGTCTATTCAGATGTTTTTGAGGGAGCCCTGCATATAGCGAGTTGCCATAGTCCATCCTGGCTAGGATCATGGCAGATACCACGCGCCTCAAGGTAGAAAAGGACAAAAGCGAGGAGATTTTCCTTAGTTGTCGAAGGAGGCCCACGCAGGTGCCCACCACCACAGAAACTTGCTTCTGTATTGTCAAATTACCATCCACATGGATGCCCAGGCTTTACTGCTGCTGCAGGTTCTGGGGGCGCCCCTAGTTCTCTTGGCCAGAACAGATCATTCCAAGGGTTGCCGGCGATGGTGATTGGCAACACCTCGGTCTTGTCTGGGTTAATTTTCAGGGAATTCACAGACATCCAATTGGCTGTATATTTTAGGATGTTTTGCAGTCTCGCATGTGCGCCCGGACAATCTTCCATTTCGATGATGATCTGGGTGTCGTCGGCGTAGTTGTAAATTTGGCAGTCCATCTGGTTGAGGGCCGAAATCAGGGGCTCTAAATAAATATTAAATAAAAGAGGGGAGAGGGCAGAGCCCTGCGGCACACCACAAGTAATTGACGCTGTGGTTGAGACTAGGTCTGCAAGCTGAACTTTCTGAGTTCTCCCTTGGAGAAAGGAGGAGAGCCAGACATGTGCTGTGCCCTGGATGCCAAAGTCCCTCAACCGCCACAACAATTGACTGTGACAAACTGTGTCAAATGCCGCGGAGAGGTCTAATAGCACCAGGGCACCGGGAATTTTCTTGTCTGCTCTACGCCTTAACTCGTCCAAAACGGACAGCATCACTAGCTCCGTGCTGTGATGCTGTTATTGAAAGTTTCTTATATTCTAGCCTAGGTGTTCAGGATGTGGCTAGTTGGTGGACTGCTGTGTGTGCAGGTGTTTATTGTGGTGTCCAGGGTTAACGGTGTAGAGCTCAGCGATGGTGTATCTGGAGGGCCGGAAGGACCAAGGGTTGTGGAACTGGGCATGGTCCAGGTGTGGAATGGCATAGACTGGCTTGTCTTTGGTATGGGGTGGCATGGTGAACAAAAGAACAACAGATTTACCCATATCTATTGACTGGGAGAGAATGTTTGATTTGCCCAGGTGCCTATTACAGAAGTTGCGATGAGGCCTTGATTAAGCAGGT